>NC_134836.1:28318780-28619816 GCF_004210375.1 Tachypleus tridentatus
TCCCCGTCACACCAAATATGCTCGTACTTTCAGCCATGATTGTGTTATAATGTAACGGTCAATCCCACTATTCAGCGGTGGATGGTGATGACTAATTGTCTTCCGTCTACTCTTTCACCGCTAAATTAGGGACGGTTAGAGCAAATAAACCTCGTATAACTTTGCGCTAAATTCAGAACAGGGACCGGCATGGCCAGGTGGGTTAGGTGCTCGAATTGTAATTTGAGGTTTGCGGGTTCGAATCCCGTCTTACCAAACATGCTCGCCCTTTCAGCTGTGGGAGCGTTATAATGTTATGGTCAATCCCACTATTCATTGGTAAAAGAGTAGCCCAAGAGTTGGCGGTGGGTGGTAATGTGCAGCTGCTTTTTCTCGAGTCTTACACTGCTAAATTAGGGACGGCTAGCACAGATAGCCCTCGTGTAGCTTTGCGCGAAATTCAAAGTAAACAATCAATTAAACAAACCGAGAGATGAAATGTTTATATCCTTCTAATATTGTTTTATTGGCATATTCAAAGACTTCAATTACTGTCCTTCCTTGCAGGCTGTTACTCTAGCTAAACAGTGTTTGATTACGTGTACTATAATATTTGTGAAGCCGCGCATACACAGCACAAATTGGATTTGGTGACGTGAAGGTTTTAGTTACACTATGGCTTGTTATGTCAAAGGACTGGACTAGTTTTAAATACAAACTTAAACACAGATTCTTAGAAATGATGATAAATATATTTACATTCTACAAAAAAATATTTTGAAAAATTTGCAGTTATTTTGTTTGTTTGTTTTTTACGTTTATCGTAAAGCTACACGAGAGGCTTCTGCACAAGCCATCCTTAATTTAGCTGTGTAAGACTAGAGGGCAGGCAGCTAGTCATCACCACCCACCGCCAACTCTTGGGCTACTTTATTACCATCGAATAGTGGGATTGACCGTAACATTATAACATTCACACAGCTGAAAGAACGAGCATGTATGGTGTGACGGGGATTCGAACCCGCGACCGTTGGATTACGAATCAAGCGCCTTAACCACCTGGCCATGCCGGGCCCAGTTACTTTGTACTTCTGTTAGTATGATATTTGAAATTGGTTTTATCGTAAGCAAATGTTCAAAGATGTATTACAAGTGTACTGCGAAAATTTAATTTTCAAATTGTAGGGAGCTGAGTGTATTGTTTTTATATTTAGAAAATGCGCGATACTGTTGAACTAAATTATTTTTGCTCTTTGTATTTATAAACAACATAAAAATATACACAAAAGTATATTTTTATTCTCGTTGCACAACCTCCACCCCTCATACACACAAGCACCCTTTAAAAAATGTATTATTTCCGAAAGGGAGGGCGTTAACACTTTTACGTATATAACCTTTCAGATCTCGGTCAAAAATGACTGACATACACGAAAATTAATATCATTATAGCAATATTTTAAAATAGATAAACAATATATCATTACAGAGGTGCAGAAGTGAATTTCTTCTATAAACAAACTTTTATATTTATATAAAAACTGTGAACGTTATGAAGTGTTGAAGCTAATCTACACATATTAAAATCGTGGAATGTCACTCTAGGTAGACGTAGGATATGGCAGTACGGTGAATCTACTCAGGAAACAAAACAGTGTAGTCACAGCTGGTGTAATTACGTCATCACACATGTCGCCGTAACAGGTAGACGCAGCTTTGTAATCATCGCGAATATTGCTCTTTTCGCGCAACTTTTACGGACGTCATTTGGTTGAAACACCTGAAATGCGCTACTTTTCCAACTGGCACAAGCTATTTATTTCGATATATGTAGGTGTGTTCTTTATAACATTAGCTTTACTATAATGTACACTGAACGTCTCTACTCTATAGAACACCTGAAGTTAGTCTTAAAGTTAGATCGGAATAACCAAAGTTAGAATATACGTTTTTGTTTGTTTTTAACGTCATTTTGATTTATTTGTAAGGCTTGCGTTTTTAAACATGAAATCTCAACTTCTATCCCTAAATGTTCAACATTCGTCGGAAAGTTTGAAATGTGCCGGATCATGGATTTGTTCGCATCTCTTTATCACAAAAATTAAAAATAACAAATAATAGAGCTCCGCAATTTTTGGTCGAGGGTGCGTTACAGGAGTGACGATCAATCCCAGTATTCGGTTAAACAGGACTGACACAATAGATGACGGTGTTTGCTGTTGACTAAATGATTTCACTCTAGTTCCAGTCTGTTCTTCGGTGTGACGGCGGTAAATTTACGGACTTAGAACTAAAATTACGAGTCGAACGCCTTAACCCACCTGGCCATGCCGGGCCTATATTATATAAAAGGACAGTGTCATCCATTTTATTAGTTATGATACGCTTACGTTATTATATATATATAAAAGGGCAGTGTCGTCCATTTTATTAGTTATGATACGCTTACGTTATTATATATATATAAAAGGGCAGTGTCGTCCATTTTATTAGCTATAATACACCTACATTATTATATATATAAAAGGGCAGTGTCGTCCATTTTACTAGTTATGATACGCTTACGTTATTATATATATATAAAAGGGCAGTGTCATCCATTTTATTAGTTATGATACGCTTACGTTATTATATATATATAAAAGGGCAGTGTCGTCCATTTTATTAGCTATAATACACCTACATTATTATATATATAAAAGGGCAGTGTCGCCCATTTTAATAGCTATAATACACTTACTTTATTATATATATATATCAAAGGACAGTGTCATTCATTTTATTAGCTATAATACACTTACGTTATTATATATATATAAAAAGGCAGTGTCATCCATTTTATTAGCTATAATACACTTACTTTATTATGTATAAAAGGGCAGTGTCATCCATTTTATTAGCTATAATACAGCTACAGTATTATATATATGTATAATATGTACGCTCTTCAAATGCAAAAACTAAATAACAATGAATTCAAATAAACTACGAAATAGTCAGGGCATCACAATAAAAATTACATAATAGTCAGTGCACTACTACAAAACCACGTAATGGTCAGTTCACTGCTACATAATCACGTAATTGTCAGTGCATCACTAACTACAAAACAGTCAACACTACACTAAACATCACGTAATAATTAATGCGCCGTTAAAAATAAACATAATAGTCAAAGCATTACTAAACAAACAGCCTAATAGTCAATACTCCACTAATTAACAGTCAGAGCATTACTAAGAAAACACCTAACAGTCAATACACCATCCATCTAACAGTCAGTGCATTACTAAAAGCTAACTAAAATCAATACATCACTGAGTAACCATATAACAGTTAGGGTATTACTAAGGAAATACCTAATAGTCAATGTACCACTACAAAATAAAGAGAAAAGTTGTGGTAAGCGTACCAGTATGAAACCATGCAATGGTCAGTGCACAACTCAACTAACTAAAGAATTACCACAGAAAACACAATAACAGGAGCTAATGGATTTGATTACTGAGTTTCAAAGACGTCTTGGTGATAAGCATAATCTGTAGTGAAAAAAGTATGGATCCGAGAAACGATTTCCTCACCAGATCGTTCATCTTCTGTTACAGGTAGTCACGTAAGTAGGTCAGCTCAGTGTAAGATAACAAGGCTCTTGACAAGTTACACTCTATTCTTAGAGATCGACATTAGCACTAGAGGTAATGATAACCCTAATTTCGAAATGTTATTTACGTTTTCTGAGTTAATTCTACTTGGATACAAGTTCAGTGAGTTTCCAAGGGCAGAACCTATACAAATACTTGATTTTCTGCTTGAATTATGTTTGAAAATTTTGAAATGTTTGTTCTCAGATTGAAATACTCAGATTTGATTCTTGGTTGCACTATCAGTCTATTCAGCTTGGTAATTGGTGATAACAGTACTGGTTTAGCAATTTCCACACACACAAACAGCAATTAAAGAAAAGACATATGAAGCTACGCATACGCTTATATCGTATAAATAAATAGATACACTGTCCTAATATCTTACGTCACAAAAAAAAATATTTAAAAGTAGGAAAGAATGTTTTTTTTAACGTCAAAACTGGTTTGGCATTAAGTCTATATCATAAAACACTAAAAACAGGCGCTAACTTTACAGCGTAAGCCTAGTTTTGGTACAAAACATACTGTACAATTGTGAAACTATATCAACATCATATGAAAATATTAAGAACTGGCACTACAACTTATATTGTAGATTTAGTTATGATACTAGCTATATCATGTATAAATATTATGACCTGGCATTGTAGTTTACAGTAAGTCTTGTTTGGGCACCTGCTATCCATACGATATACCTCTTGTATTCTGTACCTTCGAAGACTTTCACCCAATAATAGAATTAATCACGCCAACTGGGTTACAACAGACAGGGGATTGGGCAAGAAATTGTATTACCAACCGCTTGATCGACAAACGTTTCGATGTGAACGAGATTAAGTAGGTAATTATTATTTTTATCATTTTTAATTAACTCATTATACATTAAAATTAGGTTTGGATTTTTTACAAACACCATATTATTTATTTACTTTAAACAAACATTTACATTAACTTAAGTGAAAAGTAAATGATGTTAATCAGAGATGGAGAACAAGTAAACTGTATCTTAAAGATCTTACATTCACCAGAACATCAGCAGGAAAACACACATTGATTTGTTTGTTTGTGGGATTTCGCTCAAAGTTACTCGATGGTTATCTGCTCTAGCTCTCCCTAATTTAGCTGTGATAGACCAGAGGGAATGTTAGTCAACTAATACCACTCACTGTCAGTTTCTAGGCTACTCTTTTGTTAGCGATTAGTAAGAATGACCTTCACATTATAAGGCCCCAACAGCTGCAACCCAAACCAATACGTTATAAATGATAAGAACTTATTAGTGAAAGTAAAGACGATTAACACGTTCACCAAACTATATCTGGTATATTCAGTACCGACGAGGCCTTTCGCACACTACCACAGTTCATCTTCTCGGCTGAAATACGACATACGTAACAATGATATGAAAACAACCGTTTCCGTATGAACTAAATTAAGTTGTTGAATCGTAATCTTTATCCATACTTCGATTTCTCACGATTTTTCACAGAGTATCATGATAGTGTGAGACTTTAAAAATCAAGTCATAAACTATTTATTTTTATGGAAGACATTTCCCACAGTTAGATAATATCACACAACATTAACAAATAAGACGAAGTCTACTTTCCTTACGTTTACGACGCTTCCACAAATGTTAATAATCACGCTTTCATTCATTTTCTTTATGTTCACAACATTTTCTCACAGTTTTTTAATATTACAGAATACTAACCAGCAAATGAGGGTCAATTTTTTTTTTCACGTTTGCGATATATTTCTGCTATAAGAGTGCAAAACATTAAAATCTACCTTTAACATAAAACCTGATGCTAATCACAGCTGTAACACAGTAGGAACAATAAACCAAACCACTCTTAACTTACGTTCACGACATTTTCACACATACTAAATAAGCCTTTATCTATGACCGTCTAGAACACAGCTCTTTCACACAATCTTAGGTGACGGATGAATCAACAAAGACATGATCACTTTCTATATATATTTTCACACGGTGTAGCAGGAGTGAAAACGAATCATGTAAAGCTTCGATTAACACCGTACGTTCTTCACTAGAAGAGAACCTATCAGACCAGAGTTCTCGTACTTGCTTAGCTGATACAAATTACGTACATACAGTGCATTTATATGAAATTCCTGGCGATGTAATTGTTCATTTTAGACATATTTTATGCTCATGCACATGAATGACATAATGGGTTACCGAATCATAAGTATTTAGTTCGTTATATACAGAAGGTTATTGTAACCTAATTGCTTTATTATCTGCTACTAGGCTGTGAAATAGTAAACTGTGACTTAAACTAACTTTCCCCATTTAAGGAAAGTTTTATATCTGTAAGCCTGATTGAATCTCTGCGCACATTCGAGACACATTCGACTGTGCACCTAGAGCACAGCCTAAGTGGTTGGCAGACTGTTCTGATGGCGTCTGAGCACGCTATTGGCTGCACGTAGTTCTTGTAACCTTCTGCAACTTGCTAGGCGCCAGGCGTGGCTGGTCGATGAAGCATAGTACGCTCTGCGAAGTCAGTGCAACAAGCAGTCATTAGGCAGTAAAGCTACCTGTTGAATGAGTGGTGCCTAGCAGTCTGCGTGTAGAGCTGTTGCACAGAGTGTACAGGCATTGATACCAGCTCATAGTTGTGTATCTGGTAGTGACTTGTTTTATTGATATATTACAGAGAAGATAGACGACACGATTTCTGTGTTTCTTTGCTTGAATGCACCAGTGTCGGTTATGTCTGAATTCAGTAGCTTGTAAAGGCTGTTATTCAGTATAATTTGTGTTTAAATTAACGCTTGTCCCACTATGGCCAGCTACGAGACAGTGCTCGATCCAAATCTTAGTGACTACGTTGTGGAGGAAACATTAATAGAAGGCCATTCGCCGGCGATGAACGGTCCCCCAACGTGCATAGGTCCGTTCACATACACCTCCCCCGGCTCATCGTCTGGTGAATCTCGACTTACGAACAGATGCTATTCTAGTCCTCTCTGGGCTCCTACGTATGGATCGACGCCTCCGGTTTCGTTCTGCGGAATGAAGGAGGAAGACCTCGGACTAGCGCAGGAAGTTCCGTGTAGCATCCCGTCCACAGAACACTGTTTGAGGATTGAGTCTTGCACGCCAAAAGCAATTGGTAGACAAGACAGTGGAGGGAGTTTAGAGGTAGACCCCCTGAAAACTTCCCAGACCAGCAGTACAATAAATGTTGGAACCATACTGCCTTCCTCAAAACAATCGCAACAAGTCAAGTCTGGAAGAAGTCAGGAACAACGGATTCGCCGGCCAATGAATGCCTTTATGGTGTGGGCCAAATCCGAACGAAAACGCTTAGCTGATGAAAATCCCGACTTGCATAATGCAGACTTGAGTAAAATGCTAGGTGAGTGTTGTTGTTTTTTGCCATATTTTAAACAAAATCAGCGTTTCTCATTGATTTAAAATATTTCATATTTCATGAAAACAAAAACTGCTTCTCGCTTTAATTACAGAACTTTTAATGAAATACTTGCACTGACGATATAAACGTATTTAGAAATAAAAATTATATATTTATTTCTAAATTTAATATTGGGATAAATTACGAATATCAGATACATAAGTTTCTAATGAAAGTTGATTTCACTCCCAGTTATCACAGGACAACATAAGGAATGTGTTGGATCACCCCTCAACACACACACAACCCAACTTTCACTCCGTACTGTAATGTCGCTTTATTAATGCTGATGGTAACAGACTCAAAGTGACTTGCGTTTCAAATACTACACGAGGTTACGCGATCAACAGGACTTAATTTGTCCCTTGTCACATTTGCATAATATTACAATTGACTGGAACAATTGACCAGTTTGGTTTGACTACTAACACTACGTTCAATGTGTGTAGCGTATTTATTACAATGCATAAAGCGTGCTGTTTGTCTAACATTTAGTCAAGTACGACCAGCGTATTCATTATGATGTTGAAAGCTTGTTTTCTTTCTAACGTTAAGTCTTGTATGAAGTGTATTTATTACATTTCTGAAAGCATGTTGTCTACCTATCATTACGTTCAATATGACCAGCATATTATTACAGTGCCGAAAGCGCATCGTCTGTATAATATTACATTCGATGTGACAAGCGTACTTATTACAATGCTGAAAGTGTGCTGTCTGTTTAACATTACGTCTAGTATGACCGGTGTATTTACTACAATTTTGAAAGTATGTTGTCTACCTAACATAACATCTGGTATGTCCACCATATTTATTACAATGCCGAAAACATATTGGCTGTTCACCATTATGCTCAATGTGACCAGCATATTTACTACAATGCCGAAAGCGTACTGTCTGTATAAAACTACGATCAATGTTGAAAGCATGTTGTCTACCTAACACTACGTCTAATGTGACAAGTTGGTTCATTTGTCCGGCTCTGGAAATATCTTCCATATTATTATAAAAATGGAAGTTTCTGAACAATAAAGCACAATAAAAGACCAGTGACTTTTTTACGTGTTTTAACATATCTTGTCCTAAAATACATTATGGAGCACATATGGTTGTTTAAAGCACAACGAAGCAGGTATATAGTGTATATAGAGATGTATTAGTGTATTATGTACGTATTGTGTTGACAACTTTAACAAAAATCTGATTTTATTTTAAACTTGTTCATGGATATGATTTTGTTTTAGTATGAGCGTTTTTGGTTATTTATTCTGTGTAAATATATGCGATGAACAATTTACGTACAACATAAATACTATTATGGAAACATGAATAATTTTGCTCCTCTAGAGATGGTTTTAATATAAATAAAATAACCAGTGAATTTATATGCTTGGATAGTTAGAAGCTATAAAGACTTGTACGGTGTTTGTTCCAATTTCTTATTAAGTTATTAACTGCCTCACTTTGCTTCGCAATTACAGGAGGTGACGTTTGTACCGTGAAAAGTGCCCAAAAATCTGTTTAGAAAAACAAACTTTTTTTCCCTTGAAAGTAAATTCAAGTTCATCTTTTGTACTCTACCTAAAAATGGTCTAATTACCGTTCTTACACTTTTGAAGCAATCAAAGTTGATAAAACCAGCAACTACCTGGTCTGGATTAATATTTGAAAACAAATTCGTAAATCACTTGTCTATAACTGACTTTATTTGCTCGTCATATTAACTAAGCAAAAACCATTTATAAAATAACAACTAGAGATAGTTTGTTTTTGCTATGAAACATCACAACAGGGTGTTATCTGTAATAATTTGCTATTGTTTTTTTTATTATAATTACTTTTGATTTCTAGGTATGTATGATAAAATAACTTTTTATACCATCGCTTCTGGGGGGAGAAACAACAAAATTATTAATTTACGTGACAATTTCTTTAGTATATCAAATTTCTAGAATCACGATGATTGGGCTATGTAGACTGCTCCCTCAGAGAAATTGTGGGCTATGTGGGTTATACCATTCATGAAATACTGGGTTTTGTAGACAGTGTACTTTGTCAAACATTGTGCTATGTAAAACGTTGGGCTGTATAGGCTGGAATGATTCATGGTCGGAAATTAACCGGTAATGTTAATATTTTCAAATAGCAATAAACATAACAATATAGGTGGCGTCTGAAGTCACCTTGAGCTTAGCAACTAAAGCTAGAAAAATACGTATACATGGCTCCTTATAGTACCGACTAAAGTTCACTCGTATTAACTAACTATTGTACTTTTTCAGCACAACGTCCGTACTATATCACCAACATGAAACAGGGTATTTTTAGAGTGGAAGAAAATGCGTTAATTGGTAGTGTGGTAGTAGGATGGAACGGGCAGAATTCGTAGACTAGCATGTCATCTAAGGCTTAACGACAGTAATTTACGTTATTTAAATAAAGTTAAGGCACTAAGTTATCAGGGTATTTGATGTGTGCTCCTTCATTTTATGTAGATTCAACATATGATGCAACATTAGTAAAAACAAATAAATAATCCTAATGGATTTTTGAATAAAATATTGACCCCTGGTGAACTAGAATTGTTTTTTGTGCAAAGCTACACGGTAGCTACCTGCGCTAGCCGTCCCTAATTTAGCAGTGTAAGAGTAGAGGGAAGGGATCTAGTCATTACCTTTTGTTGAATTTTCTTTTACTCACGAATAGTGGGATTGACCGTCACATAATAACACCTACACGCCTGAAAGGGGAACATGTTTGGTATGACGGGGATTCGAACCCGCGACCTTTGGATTACGAGTCAATTGTCTTAACCACCTAGCCATGATAATCATGGGGTCCACTGTGCTGCTTTACGCTTGAGAACGAACAGTGAGAGACAAATTATTTAACTGTTGAATATGTGTATAATAATTTAAACCAAACCAATATTCTAAAAAGTGTAATATTTTAATACTATATGTGAAGCTGTATCAAGAATTCTTACAGCTCTGAACACAGAATGTGTTCCCTTCATTTTATATGTATATATTCATACTTACAACTATTATATTAAATATCCACACATTTAAGACGTTATAGCGCCACCTGTTGTTGAAATTTCTCAAAGAAAATGTTGGTTACATTGAGTAAACTTCTTATAGAAAAGACATGTAAACTGTTAAAAATTATACCTTTATTGTATATTTTATTATTTTTTATTCTTTTATCCTTATTCTAATAGAATTTTGTTGACCTGGCTAGCCCGTGCTTCGTTCAATCTATTGATAGGTGAAGGATAAAGCAGCGGAAAAAGATATTTATACATAATTCAATAGATAAATAGTTTCTTAGGATTATCTAATAATACATGATGCGATTACATAATTTTCATACTGGTTCTATTAAACTACAGGTTAAAATCCTCACTTTGTTGGTAATAATTTGTTTGAAATAATTATTTTGCTCATTTTACCGGACATTTATAAACAACATATTTAAGGTAACTAAAAAAGACCGAAATGTCACTATTCTTCTACCTGCATGTTTGATGAATCTCAAGATCTTATTTCAAATTTAGAAACAGTATAATAGATATTAGGATTAACGTCTCAACGAAATTCAGAGTTTCAATCAAATCCTATGTCGTTGACTTTAAGCGTTGATGAGTCGGTGAAAAATTATGCATCTTGTTATTTTAAACTATTGATTTATGAGAACGCGTTGAAGTCGTAAACTTAATACGGCGTTTGTTAACTAGAAGCTCTTAAAAAGAATGTAAATCGGATCATTCTAAGTAGATAGTATATGGTTATCCTGCCGTGACAATGTCGCACAAGATTATCCTAGGACAAACGTTTTTTGTTCAGTCCTGCATTTAAGGTTTGGTTTTAAATCTTCCTCGTTTAGCATGCCATTCGTGTTTGGTTATATGACATAAATTTCCTTTACCCTGATACTCGTGTTTGGCTCTACCACATAAGTTTTCGACACGTAATATCGCACCTGTCTTTGGCTTTATTGTTGGAATTTTCTCCAGTTAACTTCCCTCTTGTTTTTTGTTTTATCACCGGTTAAATTCCCTCCTGTCTTTTATTTTATCATCAGTTAAATTCCATCCTGTCTTTTATTTTATCACCAGTTAACTTCCCTCCTGTCTTTTGTTTTATCACCAGTTAACTTTCATCCTGTTTTTTTTTTTTATCACCAGTTAACTTCCCTCCTGTCTTTTGTTTTATCACCAGTTAACTTCCATCTTGTTTTTTTTGTTTTATCATTAAAATATTATTTAACCCTGAATTCGTGTTTGGCTACATGAAAGAACCCTTCCCGCAAAATTTTCACTCTTTGTGTATCTTGCGAAATCAACCTTTTCTCGAAGTGAATTTCTTTTGATCTGAATCTGGTGAAATTAATAGCCCATATTTAACGTACACTATTCTCATTTCTTCATGCATGTTAAAGATAAACCTGAAAATGCTGTGTATCGTTACTTGATATATACATTTTCGCGTTGATATGAATTCACAAATAATTAGTCACTGAACATAATATTAACTTTGTAGTGTACACTTGTGAAATTTGTAGTTTAACCCGTGTTGTTTCTAAAAATTCGAAATTTCCCTTGTATTGTAAAACATAAAACTCCACGTGGTTTGGATTTGGTGTTCGAGTTGATCTGCAACGGAAATTGACCATTTGAAAGTATCTACATTGTTTCCATTAAGGTATGCAGTTAGAGATAAAGAAATAAGAAAGTAATTGGTAGATTGTTTTATTATGTTTGATTTAGCACAAAACTTTTGAGGAATATCTGTACTATCCATTCAGAATTTGAAGTGATAGACTAGAAGGAACCACCTAGTGTACAAAACCTAATGTAAACTCTTGAACTACACCTTTACAAACGAATAGTAGGATTGACTGTCACTTTAACAGTTCGAAAGTGCGAACAACTAAAATGATGCGATTCGAGTCTGAGACCCGCAGATTCTGAGTCAAGTGCCCTAACCACTAAGCAAAACCAGGCGGATACTTGAAGAAAAAAAACAAACAGTTATCCAATTACAAAATATAAAGAGAAAAGGGTAAAAGTATTAATGAGCAATCAGACTGATGTATGAACAAAAGAGTATTTGTCCTTTCTACACTTTGAAACGCATAGGCCTGAAATTATGTAAAACGTATGTTTCAACAAAAAATGAATGACGAAAAATTAAAAGCAATGCAACAATGGTCATCATAACCTTCTTAAGCACAAAATAAAGAAAATTGTAAGTTTCAGAAATTACACAACAATTGAAAATGTGAGCTTAAAACTGCACTATTATTAAAAGCGTAAATTTCAAAACTCCGCAATGATGGAAAACGTAAACTTTAAAAAGAGTCGAAGAACACGCAACAGCTGAAAAAACAACAACACAATCAAACAAAAACTCAAGCTTCTGAGTCGCAGGTGAAAAATTATTGTATTGCAAACTCGGTAGCTGAACGGAACCAAACGGTCAACTTTCTTGAGCCCTAGGATGCTAATTACCAACAAGTCGTGACTTCCACAAGGTGGGGCAACCGTGCGGTTAACCTGGAATAACGTCTCCGACGAGAGGTAAATGTGTCACGGTCTTCGTCCTAGCACTTATTAAAACTGGACAGGATAATTGTTATTCTGGAATTTCGGTCATTTATATTAACCTGGCACATGCGCTGGTTAATAACAATGTCGTCCAAGTGCGAACCCAGCATGATCGTGTATCAATACTTACAATCAACGCAGGAATTCTCGCTCTATTGTTTGCACGTGATCCTGTAACTGAACCCTAATCTAGTGGAGTTAGCGAAGGGGTTTGTTTGTTTGTTTTTGAATTTTACAAAAAGCTACAGGATGGCTATCTACGCTAGCCATCTCAAATTTAGCAGTGTAAAACTAGATGGAAAGCAGCTAATCATCAACACCCACCGCCACATCTTGGGCCATTTTTTTACCAACGAATAGTAAGATTCACCATAACATTATAACGCCCCCACGGCTGAAAGGACGAACATGTTTGGTGTGACTACGAGTCACGCGCCATGACCGCCTGGCCATATCGGGCCAGCAAAGAGGTATTAACCGTCTGTGAATTTTGACTGGAAATGTTTTTATATTTTTGAAGCAAAACAAATAAATAAATAGCTTTCCTCACTCGGTATTTTCCTTTACGCCTGTTTTTCGTCTTCTTGAAACGGTAACGGAATCTGTGTTTTTATGTAAAGATTCTATGCTTGGAGACCTTACATCGGTTGCATACCAAATTATCTGCCCAAAGAAAACATTTACAAAATTAGGAGACTGAATACAAGTGTTATGATTGGATTTGGAAACCTCAGAGGCGACTGTAAGCTAAGAATATTTATTGGTTCTTGAAGACCGGTCGTAGAGTATTTCATGGCGTGAGCTGCTTTGGTGGTCCTTTTTTCTAATTCTTCTCTAGTGTCGAATGGAAGGCTTCTGGTGCAGTATCTATCACATGTTGACATAGTATGCAAGGTTTTATTCTTTGGACTTGATGTTTATGTGTTTGTGCTCGTAATCAAACTTAAAAACTATCTGCGTTGATTTCTTGATATGAGGGTCGATGGTAATTGCACTTTCTGATTCTGTTTGGCTAAGCTGTTCCTTAAAGGAACTTGTGGTGATGACGGCCTGACATCCGCGTTGTGGTTACTGAGTCAATGACTTGTTGTGGTATAGAGAAAGATGTTGAGTTAAAGAGGGTATTTTTTTGTTGTGAGGATGTTTGGCTTCGAAATATATATACAAGAAACAACGGTTATTGAAAATGAATTTGGTCGTTTTGGGAGATGTTATCATGGGTCTCATTAACTCAGTCATTTTCATTTGTTTTTCTAAATCTGATACTGTGGGAAGTATAGAATATATCATTGATACTAGTTTTCAGGGGCTGCTTTATTTCCTGAGTAGCGATAAACAAGTCTACGTACCTTAGAAAGACAGAGAAATAGCACAGATAGCCCTCGTGTAGTTTTGCGGGAAATTCAAAACAAACCAAACTGGGAAGACAATAAAGAGGTTGGTTCTGCTCCATGGAAGTTGATATTTCACAAGCAGATGATAATTCAACGGTGAACATAAATATTCTATTAGAGCTTGGTTTTCTTGACGTTGACAAGGGCTTTGGGTTTACATTTTGTGATAATGTCGTACGTTTGATGCTAGATATCCTAAATGTGATAATAGCTGGTTGATGTTTATTTGACGAAGATAAACCTGAATGATTACAGGTTGATCTTTTTTTAATAATTGAAAGATGGAGAAGAGATGATTTTTTATTTAAAAATGCTTATTATTTTACTCAGAATAACTACAGAGGGAGTACAATAATTAATACGTCCTTCTTTTAAATTTGTTGTTTGCTGTAACGTCTTAGCAAGTCTGTGTAAAAACTGGAATGTATAACATGTAGCAACATTTTACTTTTTCTTGTTCCTGAGCAGAAAGTGTTATTTCCCAATTGCTTATGCCTAAAGTAAATGGAAAAAACCTGTTTTTCTCTTCAAACTTTGCTTTTGTGACCTGGATAATGAAATTGCCAAATTTACCCAGTTTTCAGAACATTGTAGATGGATTTAGAGGGGAAAAGAAAGCCATAACGTTCGCTATTCCAAGAGTTTGGCGCGAACCCACTGACCACTCAAGCAATTGCTACTTCTGCATGGTGGACAGTTCCAAACGTTGGGCTAGCAAGAATGCATCTACTATCATATATCCGGACCTTTCATCATCTATCGCCTCATTGGCACACTGCCCTGAGCTCCCTGTACCAACTCCGCTAGAGACAAAGCAGCCATTCTCAGAAGAGAGCACCAAATCAGAAGAAGAGGTAGACGTTGAAGATCCATATTACCATTTCAGAGGTGCAGCTGGTGAGAGAGACCCACACTACCCAAACAAAAGAGACCTCAATGACTTGATCAGAGATCTTGGTCTAACAAAGTCGAATGTCGAGCTTTAGACATCTCGGCTTAAGAAGTGGGATTTGTTAGATGGAAGTGTTGATACTTCCATAAGTCGCAAGTCAGAGGAAGAGTCACCGACATTTTTCAAACTTCTTTACTCGTCAAGATGGGCTCTGCCTCTGTCACAATGATTACGGTCTGTGCGGGGCAATTGGAATTGCCTGTAACCCAAACTAGTGGTGCCTCTTCATTGATAGCTCATCCAGAAGCTTTAAAGCTGTGCTGCTCCATAACGGGAATAAGTATCCGTCTCTTCCCCTGGAACACAAAATTCCCGACGAGGTTCAGTAGGAAGGAAAAAAAGCTTGGAGCAGCTTTGTCGCAGTGATTTGGGGCTTCTTGGGCAATTACAAGGCCGAATTTTATGTGGAACTGGTTGAGGCTCTGGTGAAGAACTACAGCAAAATGGACTGCAGGATGTCCCTGAAAATCCATGTCCTTGACGCTCATCTTGATCAATTCAAGAAGAACATGGGTATATACTCAGAAGAGCAAGGGGAGCGCTTCCACCAAGATATAGTGGATTTTAAACGCCGTTATTAAGGAGCGTATAACAAAAACATGATGGGAGACTATATTTAGATGCAGATACGTAAAAGTGATTTACATTACAGTCGCAAATCTCAAAAAACTACTCACTTCTAAACATTTTTGTTCATTTTTGTATAACTTTAGTATAAAAACATGTAAAGTCTTGATTCATATGCTGTTTTATTCAGACTTTATGTGAATGAAAATGTTCAAATTTGCCCGTTTTTGCAAATAAAATAGGTTAATTACTAAATTACATTATCCAGGTCACAAAAGCAAAGTTTGAATGGAATAATGGCCATTTTCTGTACTTTTACAACATCAGAAATTAAGAAACAACACATACTATCCAGGAACAAAATATGTGTTACACAGTGTATATTAAAACTTGCCACACGAGCTAGCACAGTATCGTTTGGTACTGAGACTAGGATGGTCAACAGTGGATGTCATTCCGAAAACCAATGATTTAGGGTTTTTCAGTATATCTCGAGAAGTAAAGCTCGACAGAACTTTTAACAGGAAAACAAAACTAAATACAAAGAAAATATGACATGATGAAATCTATATGGTTTATACTATGGTAGCAAAATGGGAATTTTACCATCCTTCTAATATTTACTCTTCAGTGCAGAAATGACACTTTTTTTATTTGAAAATTGGTAGCGAAATCATCTTGTAATGCACCGTGTGTCCGCTTCAGCCTCAATACTTCATCTTTGGGATTTACTGTGCGCTATTAGTTTCACAAAATATAGAATTTAGTGATTTCTTAAATATGATTTCATCCACATTTTAGAAACTAACGATATTATTCTGCCAATTTTTATTATGTTTCGCTGTCAATGATGAATGTAATCTACTGATGAAAATCCGATTCAGCTGATATGTCAAATCGATTGGAATGTTTTCAATTAAGTTCTTCCATTGTCCAAACTGGACCCACATTTTATCTTAAACTATACGTAAACCATCACATTCACAACAACATCTAGAACATTTCAAACATGTTTCTTTGCTACATTATTTTTCATTTACAAGTTAACTTCTCCATATTGGCTCTCATGGTCAGCGGTCTGGTCCAGCGACTTAGACCTCGAAAATAGTGCCAAACATTTTCTTTTTATATGATAAAAACAACTCAAACATTTCCGGAATGACTCATGTTTTGAGGGACGCATGTCATTATTTGTGGCTGACTCGAGTGGCAGGTTTTAATATTCAAAAACTGGCACAAAATCCTTGTTAACGTATTTGTATTTAGTGTGTACCGATACGTACCGTCTAAAATCACCTCTATGTTCAGACACAAGCTGTTTGTTTCTTCCTAATTTTGAGCTTATTAGTAAGAGAGAAGGCAGCTGCTTAAAGACACTCATGGTGACGGCTTTTTTTGTCTGACTTTCCCGTCACTGTTCTAAAATGAAATGTGTCTTTCTGAGTGAACCATTAATCATCAGATTCATTAACCAATATGCTACGCTCATCCCTGGTTCTCAGTAGTTTATCTTTTACCAACTTATTCCTTCATTGCCCTAGTGCAGAGAAGTTTTTTCTAGACGTTTTAACTGTAGAATTGCGATTTGGTTCTGAATAACGTTTATCTGAACTATTTATGCACCATATTTTGTGCAGATTTGTGACTTTGTTAGTAACAAATTCTTGGTAATCACGCACACAAAAATACCAATATATTATAATTACTCCAACTAATTAGTGCTCATGTACTAACACAGGTGTTTGGTCATTTCTGCAAAGTAAGTGTTGAAATAGACAAAACCATGAAAGTTCTTAATAATCAATATGTGGGCCCTAGCTGTAGTGAATGGTATAAAAACGAGAACATAATTTTTAGGGCTACCTAACTCGATAGTCAATTTCTAAAGTGGCCCAGCACGGCCAGGTGCGTTGAGGCGTTTGACTCGTAATCTGAGGGTCACGGGTTCGAATCCTGGTCGCACCAAACACGCTCGCCCTTTCAGCAGTGGAGGCGTTATAATGTTACGGTCAATCCCACAATTCGTTGGTAAAAGAGTAGCCTAAAAGTTGTCAGTGGGTGGTGATGACCAGCTGCCTTTCCTCTACTCTTACACTGCTAAATTAGGGAACGGCTAGCGCAGATAGCCCTTGAGTAGCTTTGCGCGAAATTCAGAATAATATCTTAAAAGATTCTAAATATGGTGTCTGAAGACTGAACCCGCTGTATTTTTTTAGCAAGACGTATCATTCTTAGATTTAACTCTAAAAATACTTCTTACTAGTAAGTTACTGTGTGCTAATTCAACGCCCTTTATTTGGTTGCTACGTAAACCCTGTCACTAAGATAAGAAGATAAATACTCTAATACAATAGTATTATAGAATTTTTACATATCAAATTATTCCTTGTGAGAGCTGAGCATGCCCCAGTAGATGGCGTAACAGATTGTGGAGTTGAGGTTTCTTGATTTACTGCACAAAACCTCGAGATATAACATAAAGCATATCCAGGTAGTCAGGGCGATCGACTTACTATCTACGGATAGCGTGCTTGTCCTTTCAGCTGTGGGGACATTATAAGTTACAGTCAATCCCACTGTTTATTATTAAAAAAGTAACCCAAGAGCTGGTGATGAGTGGTGATGACTGGCTTCCATCTCTCTTGCCTCTCAGTACTATTTACAGACGGCTAACGCAGATAACCATCGTTTAGCTTTGTATGAAATTCATAACTAACAAACGATATTAAGGCATAGGTGTGTTTTAAGAGTGGAGAGTGACGTAAAATCCACTATTTGGCCTGATAAGAGTAGCCTACGAGTTTGCGGTGGATGGTATTGACTAGTTTCCATCCTTTAAGCCTATAAGCTCAAACTTACAATTCAAATCAAGTATTATACTTAACAGTTTTTCAGCAACGCACGTTTCATATATTATGTTTCTATAAATCTTTTTTTCCTCATGGTTAGGAGCCTGGCATGGCCAGGTGGTTAAAGCACTCGACTCGTAATTCGAGGGTCGCGGGTTTAAATCCCTGTCACACCAAACATGCTTGCCCTTTCAGCTATGGGGGCGTTGTAAAGTTACGATCAATCTTACTATTCGTTGGTAAAAGAGTAGCTCATGTGTCGGCGGTTGGTGGTGATGACTAATTGCCTTCCCTCTAGTTTTATATTACTAAATTAGGGACGACTATCGCAGATAGTTCTCGTGTAGCTTTGCGCGAAATTAAACAAACAAGAAAAGCCAATGCGCAACCTTTGCTAACGGTCACAGTCATGATGAACGAGAGGTTTACGCCTATATAAAAAAAGTACAACGCATTTAATGGTGAGCATATAAGACGGAAGAATAGAGTGGCTAGTGTTTTTCAAATAACATCCCTCCTCTTTTATTCGAAGTTGTTTTAAAATAACAAACAGAAACAGTCGTTTTAGTACGGTGTAACGACTTCTTACAAATGAAACGACTTCACATTGCAGGAAAACTTGCACTAAACAAATGCTAGACATAACCGAGATTCTGTTTTGGGATGGCCAAAGAAAACACATCACATAAACTGTCGGAATGGCGTAAGAGATTTATGGTGTATGCGTGAGATGACATGTCGATTTAATGTTAAGTCTGTGCGCAAAAGCAATCACATAGATAGCTACTCAAGACCCACAGAAGAATAGAGTATTTTTAAACAAAGATTCCAAAGGACTTTGTTTTCAGAAATAACTCTCTGTGCAGAGGATTTGAAGAAACGTATTCACTTTCACAGCGGTATAGACAAGCATGGTCTGAGATTATGAATCAAAGGGTTTATGGTTTGAATTCCCTTGATTTTTAAGTTTGATGATCAAGTCTCAATATTTGGTGAGACAAAAATGGTCCACGAAATGACAATGGGTGCTATTAATTAGATGCTTTCCCTCGTGAACTTAGTTTAAAATCTGGTTCGACCATACATTGATAGCTCTTGTGTCGGTTTTCGTGAACATTCCAAACACAAGCTATTCACAACAGTAGATTGATTATGTATAGTTCTAAAGCGATTATGTAAAACAGTTGCTTCTCACCTAGCGGAAGAAAAACGTACTAAAAAGTATAGTGAATAATTCTCCTCGTTTTACTTGTTTGTTTTTGAATTTTGCGCAAAGCTACTTGAGAGCTATTTGCACTAACCGTCCCTAATTTAGCAGTGTAAGACTAAAAAGAAGGCAGCTAGTCATTACCACCCACCGCCAACTATTGGGCTACCCTTTTACCAACGAATAGTGGGATTGACCGGAACATTATAACGCCACCACGGCTTGGAGGGTGAGCATGTTTGGTGCGACTGGGATTCGAACCCGCGAACTTCGGATTACGAGTCGAACGCCTTAACACGCTTGGCCATGCCGGGCCCCCCGTGTTTTACGATGAAAGACATGGTTACGGAAATAGCTTCAGGATTGATACTTAAGTGATAATAACTTTAAGAGATAGTTTTCAGATCTTTACAGAGAAAGATAAAAAAAAATCGCATGAATCTTTGATCTAAATTCAAAGTAATATTGAATGTTTGTTCAAATATTGTATTTCGTTTTTTTTTTACATAATAATAAAATTACTTAGCAAATTATGATTTAAGTTAACAGATTTAAGTTAACCTGGCGTGGCCAGGTGGGTTAAGGCGTTCGACTCGTAATCTGAGGGTCGTGGATTCGAATTCCCGTCACACCAGACATGCTCGCCCCTTCACCCGTGAGGGCTTTATAATGTGAAGGTCAATCCCACTATTCGTTGGTAAAAGAGTAGCCCAAGAGTTGGTAGTGGATGGTGATGACTAGCTGCCTTCCCTCTAGCCTTACACTACTATATTAGGGACGGCTAGCGCAAATAGCCCCCGAGTAGTTTTGCGCGATATTCAAAACGAACAATACTTAATTTCTGAAAAAGGTCACCTGGCAAATTGAGAATCAAATTAGAAAATAGTCTGGCATGTTTTAAAATGTCTAATATATATTTAGCATTAGCTTTTCACCGCAACTTCCTTTTTGTGAATAAAAATCCTCTGTAAAACTCAGTTAGAACTTGAAGATTAGAGACTAAAATTTCCTATATAACTAGTTCTTTGTGAAAGTCTAAAAGAACATTCTGTATAGGTAATAAACGAGCTTCAAATCAAAGTCTTTATAAATTTAGAAACATATTAAGATTATCAAAAGCGGTTTTTTATCATAAGTTTTATTCATGCAAAGAGACAGGGTTAATGATTAGAGAAGTGTTTCTCAAATAATGGGTCGTCAGAATGTGTGAAAGGGTTGAGATGGGACTTTTCAATGTAGTCTATAGTTTATTTATTTAATAATTCATATCTTTGTACACTAAATTTACATACTATTAATGTTTGCAAAATGATTCTAAACCAACAAAAATTGAGAACAAATAGATTATAGGTTTTGTCGATAATCGTGCTTCAGAGAAAAAAACAAAATAAAAAAAAAATTATAATTTATGACAAAGCTCCTGAGATAGGGCTACTTGCCGCCATCTCTACCTTCCATATTGAGGGAGTGCCTGTCATTCTTTAAACGAACATACAGATTAAAATGCAGTAAATCATTTGTGATATCACACAGAATCAGACTTCTTTGTCTGCTCCTAAATCCAGAGCTCAAACATAAGACCAGCCCGCGCTCGTTGTTTTTAAAGACAAAATTCTGGAGTGGGAAGATATGAGACCTGTGAGTGACCGTAAGGAAGTTGATTTTTGTGAAAATAAGATATGCATCTTATAATGTAAAAATGTTAAGAAAAGGCCATTAACACTCTTATAGCAGTCTTTACTTTTCACTATTGCATTTCCGTAGGAATCTTGTTTAATATATTTTTTGTGTGCAGAGATTTTGATGCACGTGTTCTGCAGACTGAAATAAATTAGACTAGGAGTAAAAAAGTCATATACCATAGAATAAAAAATAGTTATCATTATATTGTTTTGAATTTGGCCCAAAGCTACACGAGGGCTATCATCGCTAACCGTCCCTAATTTAGTAGTGTAAGGCTAGAGGTAAGGCAGCTAGTCATCACCACCCACTGCCAACTCTTGGGCTACTCTTTTACAAATGAATAGTTGGGATTGACCGTCACATTGTAACGACCCCACGGCTGAAAGGGCGAGCATGTTTGGTGTAACGGGGATTTGAACTCGTCCTTCTCAGATTACGACTCGAGTGCTTTACCATCTGACCATGCCGGACCGTTTTTATTAGGAACTTTAAGCACTAATACATTGGTCAGAATTTGCAGCAAACTTTTTCGAAACCTAGTTAGTGTATGAGACTCAATATATAATCGTAAAAACGATATAATTTATATATTTGAAATCGTTTCTTAATACTGCACATTTTTGTGTTGAAGTAATGACAAACTCATCGTATATTTTCTATGTTCTTAATAAAATGTTGTGTTCTACCTTTAAAACCTTTACTTACGTAAAAGTTTCTTTGTTTGTTGTAACTCAAATAGCCACACAATGAGTTACCTGTGTACCAAAAACCGATTTCTAGCGTTACAAAGCCTCAGATTTATGTAATACAATATTAGTTGAAAAAGAAATAATGTATTATTATTTTTATTGCATAACAGATGGCGCTGTGCCTAGCAAAGTTGTATTGCAGTCTACATTCTATTTATGCGGATAATCGAACCCCGTATTTTAGCGTTATAAGTCCAATAACTTATCGTCGTCTCACAAGAGGACTTTTAAATTCTAAAAAAATCACTTGCTGATTTCATAGAAAAATTAAAGAAGTAACAACATTTGAAAATTCTGAATATTAATGTATTTCCTGTGATTTCGTGGCCTTGATAATAGTTAAAAACTGCTTATGGATTATTTGTAAATTAATTTGATTCGTTTTATGCAATTATGAGAACCTATGAGGGAAACAATAACATTTGAACCACACTAAATCCACCACACCCACAACCTCTTTCGTTAATATCAGGATACGACAGAAATAGTAGTGCTCGGCGCTATTTATATCGTCAGATTAAAGTAGGGGTTTCAAAAAAGAAAAAATTTTATATTAAGACAGATTTCGCTTTTAGAGACCAAAATGATTTTAAAAAATATTTTCAGTAAGTAAGTATCATTTTAATAGTTAAAACTTAATAAACAAAATATTTGATGTTTTATTTAAATTAAAGCGATCATATTTCGAAATAATTATGCGCCAGACTTAATATGAAGTTATTACGTACGTTAAAAGGTTTTTCTTATCGGTACAAAAAAACTGCTAGTTCGCTTAAGTGAGAAATTTTTAATTTAAAACAAAGACTGATGAAGAAAAACACATTACAAGAAGAAGCATTAACATCCTCTGTGGACTTTTTTGTTTGTTTGTTTTGTAATTTCGCGAAAAGCTATACGAGGGCTATCTGCGCTAGCCGTTCCTGATTTAGGAGTGTAAGACTAGAGGGAAGGCACCAAGTCATTACCACTTATCGCTAACTCGTGGGCTAATCTTTAACTAACGAATAGTGGGATTGACTGTCACATTATAACTTCCCACGACTGAAAAGGCAAGCATGTTTGGTGTGACGGGAATTCGAACCCGCGACTCTCAGAT
Source organism: Tachypleus tridentatus (assembly GCF_004210375.1). NCBI lineage: Eukaryota > Metazoa > Arthropoda > Merostomata > Xiphosura > Limulidae > Tachypleus > Tachypleus tridentatus. Next base: position 28,341,961 of record NC_134836.1, read on the forward strand.
TACGAGTCGAGCGCCTTAACCATCTGGCCATAGCTAGAAATAGGGTTCGATACCCGAAGTGCGCCCTTTTTATAGCTTTGTGATTAATTACAAACAAACTTAAACATTCATAATTTCAAAGATTTAACGTATTTCCGGGATATTTCCATCAACTAAAGTTTTTAAAGGGATGGAAAGTGTAATATTTAGAATAAACGAACTAAAACAATAGATACTGAGAAAACAATATAGAAGTAATTGTTAAAATTATGGATTTTAGTTTTTTTTTAAACTAACGAATGGAACAATGAACAACAGTTTGTTATTTCTCGTCATACACAGATTTCTGTTAAAGACTAGTTTGTGTGAAAGTTCCAACAAGAAAATAGTTGTCAGGACATATTTTTAGCACGCATCATGCAGCATTATTTTAAAACTAACGCAATTGTTTTCAGTGAAAACTGCTAACCCTTAAATTAGTAAGTTTTTGTTACACTGTTAGAGCCAATATATCACATCACATTTTGTTACTTTTGTAACACGGAAATAGCTGACGAAAACCAATAAATAAAATCATTTATTTTTTATGTAATCAGAGGGATTATGAACAATACTGAAGATGTTTTTATTCGCATTTCATTGTATAATTCATACGCTATGAGAAACCATTTAACAAAAACAGTTAGGTGCGTCAATAACTAAAAAAGAACGTGTTTAAAAATTTGATGGTATTAAACAATAATTCTAGGGTTAGGTATTCAATAACGCATTAAAGTGCTGAACGATCGGTATATTTTAGTTTGTTTGCTTTTGTGCATAAGGAATGCCGATAATCAAACGATAATTGAGCGAAATTGCAAATTGTTTGTTTTTGAATTTCGTGCAAAGCTACACAGGGCTATCTGCGCTAGCCGTTCCAAATTTAGCAGGGTAAAACTATAGGGAAAGTAGCTAGTCATCACCACCCACCGCCAACTCTTGGGCTACTCTTTTACAAACGAATAGTGGGATTGACCGTCACATTATGACGCCCCCACGGCTGAAAGGGCGAGCATATTTGATGCGACCGGGATTCGAACCTGCGACCCTCGAATTACGAGTCGAACGCCGTAACCCACCTTGCCATGCCGGGCTGCTCAGAAAAGGCTCTTGAAAACTACATTCATATGTAAATAGCACAAGAAGGCAGGAGAAAATTAAATATGTAAGTAACCTTGGTTATGCCAAAGGACACCAGTTGTGTGTCTATATATATGTGTGTGTGAATGTGAACACAAGGTTTTATATCTCGAAAAGAATGAAATATTGGTGATATGTAACTGATCTTATTAGTTAAAGCGAAGTACAATGTATTACAAAATGTCAACCCTGCTACATCTGCTAATTCAATGCTTACGAAGCCTTTCTTTCAGTACTAGTGTTTATTAGATCGACTAAGATACGAAAGACAGAGCAGTCTAGACTCCGTTCATCAGTTTTGTAGACAACAACTTTTGTAGTATGAATTATATTAAGTCAGTGAATTGTAATATTTAATTAATTTTATGTATCTCATTTTTATATCATACTTTTAGGGTAATAATTAATTATACGATGTAACTTTTTAATACTGACTGTTATTTTTTCAAATAATTTTATTGTTATTTAGAAGAATTCACTAACCAGCGTGCTTGTCTTCTTGTTCTCGGAGTGAGTCAATTAACCACAAAAAACAACATTATAAACGGTAAAACTTTATGAGTATCTGTTTCTTTAAGTTAGAAAAATGTTACCCAAATGGTCTATCTGTGCTCTGCCCACCAGGGGTATAGAAACACCGTTTTTAGCATTGCAAGTCTGAAGACATTCTGCTGTGTTAGTGAGGGTCACTTGTGAGTGACATGTTGAGTAGGGTTCCGTGTTATACATAGTGTAATATTGTATCATTGAATTTGTGTTAAACGTCATATTTTCTGAAACTAATAAAAATCTAACCCAAATACACAACGTTAATCTCGTTGTTGTCAAAATGTATCCTTGTTTATCTTTATAATTCAGTGTGTTTCTTTATCAAGAGTTATTCCTGTTTTTCTTTCTTTACTTTTTAACTCAGATTGCTTCTTTATCAAGAAATATTCCTGTTTTTTTTTTTTTACTCTCTAACTCAGTCCGCTTCCTTATCGAGGGTCATTCCCATTTTCATTATAATTCAGATTGTTTCCTTATCAAGAGTTATCTCTGTTTCTTTTCTATACCTCAATCTGGTTCTCGCTAAGAGTTATCTTTGTTTTTCTCCATAACTTCAACTACTTTTTTTTTAACCAAGAGTTATCTTTGTTTCTCATTATAACCTCGACTGTTTCTTTATCAAAAGTATTCCTGTTTTTGTCACAACTCAGACTGTTTCTTTGTCAAGCAGTAACTTCTCCTTTTGGAATAACTTTGCACTTTTTTATTATAACAAATAGGCACATTAAAATATACATTTTAAAAACCAACAGTGGCAGAGAGTATTACTTTAAAAGATAATTAACACTCACTTTCATTTGTTTTTATGGCCAGGTGGGTTAAGGCGTGCGACTCGTAATCTGAGGGGCGCGGATTCGCAACCCCGTCGCGCCAAACGTGCTCGCCCTTTCAGCCGTGGGGGCGTTATAATATGACGGTCAATTCCACTATGCGTTGGTAAAATAATAGCTCAAGAGTTGGCGGTGGGTGGTGCCTTCTCTCTAGTCTTACACTGCTAAATTATGGACGGCTAGCGCAGATAGCCCTGGAGTAGCTTTGCGCGAAATTCAAAAATCAATCATTTGTTTTTCTACCCAACAAACGCCCAAAGAAAGCAAGAAACTGTCACGAAGTTACCACACTGTTCATCTTTCTTCTTCTTGTTTCAGCAGAGATAACTTTACAACTACTTTAACACTAACGTCAGGTTAAACCTAAATCCACTCTATGTGTTTTTAGGCGGTGTACGATGTCATCGATTAGTAATTACAATTAATCCTAATAACTAGTAGTAATTCTTAAAAGATCACAATTAGTAAACTATGTTATCAATACCCCTTGAAGCAGCTTTTCTTACATAAACATGTTGTTTCTTTAAAAAGCTTAAATCCAAGATGAAACAGCAATTACCAGTCAATAACAGATGAACATTAGACAACTGTAACATGAAGGATACTAAGATATTTGTACATTATGCAATTGGTTTCTTTATGAAGCTGACCATTATATTATGTATGAAATGAAGGAGTAAAGAAAATCATTACCTACATACATTAATTAATTAAACTGACTTTAAGTCAAGGGAAAAAAAACGTCATAAAACAAATAAAAAACACACTTTGTAAATTTAAAATGATCTAGGGATGGTAGTACAAAAGAAATGTAAACAAGAAGGAATATAAAAATAATAAAAATGTACGCATTCTTGATGACGAGAAACCCACTTTGTCAACCCAAAGATCACCTAGGAAGGTTGAAACGTTGTTCTCTACTTATCACTAAAAGTGTTAATATCCATGCCAGTCGTTCTGAGATACAAAACTATACACAGTTCATCCTTACAAGACTTTTAATACTGAAATTTAATGTTACATTATAAAGTTACATTTATATTGTAAACTATAAGTTGTCGACAGTATTTACCCTAATATTCTGTTATTCGACTGCTGACACTACCTTATTTGGTCTCTAAATCGACTATTTGTAGCATCGTATTTATCTAAGTATTCTACTCATTGACCACTGAAACCACTGTGTATACTCCATAATCTTTGCTAACAATTACTAATACCATATTTGAGTTTTCAGCCACACCCATCATATATATGAGTAAACAGTACGCTAATTAATCATTTGCACTAGGGTGAACAATTCCTTAAGTGGTCGCTTGCACTCCCACACTTGGGTAAACTATCCCTTAATTGATCACTTGCACTGCCACACTTGGGTAAACGATCCCTTAATTGGTCACTTGCACTGCCACACTTGGGTAAACGATCCCTTAAATGATTACTTGCACTGCCACACTTGGGTAAATGATCCCTTAATTGGTAGTTTGCACTACCACACTTGGGTAAGCGATCCCTTAATTGGTAGTTTGCACTACCACACTTGGGTAAACGATCCCTCAGTTGATCGCTTGCACTGCCACATTTGGGTAAATAATCCCTTAATTGGCAGCTTGCGCTACCACACTTGGGTAAACGATCCCTAAATTTGTCGCTTGCACTGCCACACTCGGGTAAAGAACTCCTTAACTGGTAAACTTAGGTAAACAATCTTTTAATTGGTCACTTGCACTGCCTCACTTGGGTAAACGATCCCTTAAGTGGTTATTGTGTGACAACTGGTTATAGCTTCTGTATTTGGGTAAACACTGTTTCTACAGTGAATAAAAGTACTTGCTTAATCCTTTCGGCAAACATTTTTACCTTCCGGCTATCACATTCTACTAAAAGTAATAGCTCCAAATTTTGGACATAGAGGGCGCTGAGGAGAAACGTACTTTTTATATACCGGTACTGTCCTTATCGTCAGATTTTGACCTTATGTAAAAGTCTTAAACTTTAACCCGTTAAAGCGAAAACTTTACTTCATTTTATTTACTTTATTTTAATTAAATACTCATAACCTGCTTTTGAGGTTGAACTAGGCGTGACCTAGGAGTGACCGCACCAAGGTTTGAACGAGGGTATGAAGTTTGAGCCTGCATTACACTTCGCACTTTCAGCTGAAGACATGTTCCAAAAGTGAGCTGTTAACTGATGGTCATAACTGCTGACCAGGAGGATGAAAACACCAGAGTTGTAACTATTAGCTCTTCTTTAAAATTATTCCACCGTGTAGAACATGAATTAAGCTCATTTTATACAAAATAAACTCTACTTTCTTCTTGAGGCTATACAGATACTTACTGAATTTATGAGAAGCAAACTTCTTGTATGTAGTGTAGAGTTTCTAAAATAATGTTCAGCCGTTTATAGTGTTTTACTTTACCGTACATATTACTGTGTACAGTTTCTAAAATGCTATTCAACCATTTAGGAAGTTTATGAGAATCGAGCTTTGCAGTAGAAATAGCTATATACGTTTCATGATAATTTTCAATAAAGACAACTTCACCCAGTGGTCTCGATAGCCTTAGCAGTTAGCCAGCCCGATGTGGCTTTGCGCGAAATTCAAAAAAACCAAACAAGACAACATGTAACAGAATGGTGCATCGAAGCATGTTTAAAGTATTGCTGAACGGGTTAGAGTCAGTGATTTTAAAAATAAATGTTAAAAATAAATAAATAATAATCTTACATAAAATAGCTCCCAGTGGAACAATGGTACATCTGGGGACTTACAACGCTAAAAAACTGGTTTTGATGCCTGTAGTGAGCAGAACACAGATAGTCAATTGCGTAGCTTTGGGGCCTGGCATGGCCAAGCGCGTAAGGCGTGCTACTCGTAATCCGAGGGTCGCGGGTTCGCGCCCGCGTCGCGCCAAACATGCTCGCCCTCCCAGCCGTGGGGGCGTTATAATGTGACGGTCAATCCCACTATTCTTTGGTAAAAGAGTAGCCCAAGAGTTGGCGGTGGGTGGTGATGACTAACTGCCTTCCCTCTAGTCTTACACTGCTAAATTAGGGACGGCTAGCACAGATAGTCCTCGAGTAGCTTTGTGCGAAATTACAAAAAACAAACAAACAAACAAGCGTAGCTTTGTTCTAACTTCAAACTAACGTACATTACGTTTGCTGTGAAGAAAGTTGTTTAGTTTGCACCTTATAGTGTACATCCTTCAATACTGTCTCCCGTAATTAAAATGTATTTGTCTGATGTGATCCTCCATTCACAATTCTTCTGGCGGAAATCCGATTTTTTTATCATCAGAATTTTAAAATCTTATATCTGTATATATCCAGTGAGAAATTCGGCGAGATAAATTGATTCCATATTTGGTAGATTTGTCTTGGCAGTGTTAATAAACTAATGAATAAATTACAGTTGATTTTTAGGTGAAAATTTCAAGTTCAGAATATTTGTCGAGTTGTAGCATTGACCATTGGACACAATGACAAATACCAGTTGTTCTTTGTTGAGGAAGATACGCCTATTACGACATAATGTAAGAAAGAGCGCCTTGAGATTTATTTTGTATGCTTGGTAAACGCATACCACACCTAAAGAAGCTATTTTCGTAAACTTTACTTTAACCAATATAGTGCAAATATATATATATGTTTTCGTTAAATTAATCATGCCATTTTAATTGGGTTTCCAGTGGTTCCATATTACAAGAGACGTCCCATATTTAAACAAAAAAATTCTGTACCGTATTGAATCAGCTTGGGACACTTTTTATCCCGTATTTCAACATATTAAAAACATCGTAATACAAAGCCAGTTGTTAGACAATGCGTTAATACAGAATCGTTCCCATAACTTACGGGCCAGTGCACGTAGCGGAATTTGCGGAACTAATATTTGAGAATCATGTTATTAACAGCTAGTATTGCCTGCAGCACACTTTTATATTCAATTAGGAGTAAAACAGTGGGAACACTAAACAGAAAAACAAAATACATTGTAAATATAGAAGTCATTAAGAAGAGAAAATCTGGGTTTAAACGTGAAAGTTGCGATTTTGGTAATTCCTTTCGTGCGTTGTGCCCGCGTAAATTCAATATCAGACATGAAGGCGAAATTGACCTGAAGTACCAATGCAGCAACTGATGAACATAAAAAAATCCTAAAACTGGTCATGCTGTTTATCTATTCATGTACAGAAAAATAGCAAAATTGTAGCTTGCAACACTGCTATTTATTAATACAGAGATAAACGCACTATAACTTAAGTTACAAAAGCACAGAATGTGGTGGCAAGTTCACCAATTTACAACGGCATGGAATCTGGTAACAAACTTACCATGTGTAAGAGAATGGAGCGCTAACTTACCAATGACAATTTTCATGATTCAAAAATTGTAAACACACTTTATTATGATGAACCTGAGTCATTAGTTCACAGGGATGAAGAGTTGTTCCATGGATTTATCATCATATATGTCAGAACGACGCGTGTTTCTCTGTAACGACTAATGTCACAAATAAAAGGAAGAAAAAGATGAGGCGAATTATTTGGACTTACTAAGGCTATTGGGATAGACCAAACGTAATAATGGTCTAGGGATTATTTACACCATTAGTTTTCGAGAACAGTAACTGTTATGGTGTGAATTATATTAAGTTAGTGAAACGTGATTGCTATCAATTTTATTTGTGTCATTTACAAATATGATCTTTAGGGTAAGGATTAGAAACACCAGATTATCTATTTTATTTTTATACTTTTCTATTTATTCTATCTATTTATTTATTTTTTATTAACTTATTTGAATTTACTATCATTCACAACAATTGGTGAACTAGCAAGATAGTGTTCGAGACATTAACCAATATGCAAAAGGTATACATTGTGTTATAAAATAAACTCCAAATAAAGGCTTGATTAACGTTACTTGTATTTACTGCATACTCTGCTGATAAGGCAAATGTTAACTATGACAAACACTTTTCGGTTCATCAGCTGTTATGTGCTGAAAATAACCGTATTTTGGAGGCGAATTGCTCTGCACACATTAGCTTATAAAGACAGCGCTGACGACCTTATGTTAGGAAGTGCCATTTTCAATTCAAACATTGTTATCTGAACTGGGAACTATTTTTATTGTCGAAGCATTTATGGGGGGTAAGGTAATACGTGTTAGTTGTGTGCAATATTATATTTTTTGTATTTCTATTTTTACACCATTAGTGTTCACCGCTGCCACCGATAATTCTCGTGTTTCTTTAAATTCTTGTTTATTTAGAGTTAGGCCCCCTAATGGCACAGCGGCATGTCTGCGGACTCACACCGCTAAAAACAAGGTTTCGATACCTTGATGAACATAAACAGGTTCATTGTTTGGGCAGAGCAGAAACAATCCATTGCGTAGCTTTGTGCCTAATTACAAACAACAACTTTTGAGCCAATAAATAAAAAAAAAATAAGTTTTAAAACCTGCTTTTACACCATTATACTCAACTTAAATTTATACAGTGTGGCAACAGTGCAACAAACTACTCATTTGTCTTACTCGTTGGATCAAGTCCACGTGCTCCACGTGGGTGAGATGAGGACGGCTCGAAGCACTTCACAACAATGGTTAAAATATTCCTCGTAATTTTGCTTCACGCGCTATTGTGTGGAAAACTACCGTGCCAAGCAATCATTTGAAGATTTCTTTGTGTTATATTAGGAATTACTTACAAAAATTAAGCTTTGACGGGATTTACATATCTATCAAGCAGGCCTAGGAGAAGTTACCAAACTATCGAATGTAGTAATATATTATCTACTAAATGACCTCTTGCGTTTAGCTATTAAATTTAACATAATTTATGTGTGTGTGTGTATATATAACTTTTGTTTTTGTACGACTTTCTCTGGCTTCTTTTCAAGTTTTAGCTGACACCACAGGGTGGCCCTAAGTTCCTACCCATACGTATATCTTATGTATCCAGTGTATCTGTGTGTTTCCCTCATTCTCGCTGCATAATATTATGCGACGTCATGTTCTGTGAGACATTTTCCTCAACATAGCGGGGATTATTGTACCAAATGCCGTGGTAACAGCTGCCTTCAACTCACCATTAGTATTACTGAATATAACATAATAACATATGGATGGATAGGGACTTACGGGCCACCCTGTAGAATTAGTGAACTTTAATTTTATTATCATGTTCAGTTTAAATACTGGATTTGTTTTATTTTTAGATAGCAAAGCACGTTCGCATTCATTACGTTATTGTGTGAGATGGAGAATGTACAGATCATGATCAGATTACACATTATTTTTTTATAAACGCAATTGATTGGTTGTCACTTACGTTTTATGCAAGACTAACAAACTTGAACTGCTGATTGGCTTACACTCGCTCATTATTATACCAAACTGACAATCATGTCAAACGTATTTCGTATTTTTGTTTTGGTGTAAGATTAGTAGAGGTACAAATCGGACTGACTGAGTCTCAGCAGTATTACAGAGCAGATATGCTGACTTAACAATGGTACCGATGACTTAGTGAGTCATTCTTATACTACATATATTGATAGTTAATATATTGTTATATGGCAAAGTTTAGTTGTATTGTTGTATTTTAGGGGATTTCAATTTGTGGATAATAGTTGTAGCGTTGTGTCTGAAAATAATCATTGTCTACAGACGAAAGTCTGCTGTGGTTGTAATGTTGAAAGCATCTGCAGAATTTGTGACTATTTGGCACGATGCCAGTAATAACAAGTTGATATCCAAGTTCATGATTAGAAGCCGTACATTAAACCATTCGTGTTAAAATCTCTCATCCAGGTCTCTACTCGAGGTTTCCAAGATTTCAACCTTTTAACGTCATTTTTCTTTCTTTCTGTGTGCACAAGGATCCCACAAGGATCGATCCCCGAACTTTAATGTTATAAGCCCCTAAGCTTTCGGCTGAGCTATGCGACTAATGTAAACCCCAACTGTAAAAAAAAAATTGTTCGTTTTTCTGCTTATGAGAAATGAAGCCAAACATTACAAAATAGCTTGTTTTAATATTTATTTTTGTTTGAAGTTCAGCCCATAGCTACACATTGAACTATCTGCACACCACGGGTATCTTTAATATTTGTGTTGAGTATGTCTTTTCTGTTTATATTTGCTTGTTTGTTTTCATTTTTCTATTTCAAACAAACTATTTATTGATTGGCCGTGGCTTAAATTTCATACAAACTAATACTTACTTTGGAATGGATAAATGTTAGACATTAAATCTAATTATTTTTGTGTTATTAAACACGTAACTACATAATGAGCTATCTGTGTTCTACCAACCGTGGTTATCGACATCCGAATTTTAACATTGTAAGCTGCAACACTTACGGCTGAGCCACCAGGGAGCGTCATAATGATTTAATAGGCTTATTTAAGTGTTTAATTAAAAAAAAAATTCGGAGAGAAAAATTAATTTTAATGAACTGTTATTTCATTGGAATCATATGAACAGTAGTGACTGTCAAACTGAACCTAACCCGCATAAAAGCAATTTTTGAAAATAGGAGGAGTCATGAAACCTCGAAATGCAGATAGAACACTTATATTACTCTCTGTCCATTACGATATTAGTGAACACTTATATTACTCTCTGTCCATTTCGAGTTTAGTGACAGGGATGAAAGTGGACTATGAAAACCTGTGAGTGCAATAAGTGCTGATATAATAAGACTAAAGTACAGACGTAAAATATCGATTCCATTTTAAATTGCAATCATTTCTGAATCGAGGTGTTTTCTGTTACATCATCAATGTTTTCAATAAGAAACAATGTTCTTTAATGAACGAAGGCTATAAATTAAGAAGTCAACAAATATTTTATCAGTTTTACCGTCCATACATTTTATTTTATAGTTTCAGTACCTTGCCTAAAAACAATATTAGACTATACATTTGTTGGTAAGCAACATGACATAAAAGCCATTGTTGAAATAATGTAACCAAAATGTACTGACTTTTATATACATAAAGAGTTGTAAATCTAAATGATTTTTACCAGTATTTCTATACATGCACCACGAATTCATTTAATGAATTATTTTAATTTTGATGGGCTCACCGATGTTTGACTGCTCTTATTGGACTTTTCTTTCTCTTAGTTGGTCAAACTTGATTTCACAAAATTTATTTATTTAAGTTAGCCATAAAACGTGAGGTTAGGGTATACTAATAGGGTTAGGGTGGTATTAGTTGTCCCGTAATTTTGATGGGGTGTATTTTAGTTAGTTTAAAAATAAAAGTGGCTATTCAATCAAAACATATGATTTTTTTTTTAACTGTCACATCTAAAAGTATTATAAACTCAAAAAAAAGATGAAGAAATCTGATTATTATAAGCATGTTGGACCTTCCTTCTAGGCCCGGCATGGCCAAGCGTGTTAAGGCGTTCGACTCTTAATCCGAGGGTCGCAGGTTCGAATCCCTGTCGCACCAAACATGCTCGCTCTTTCAGCCGTGGGGGCGTTATAATGTGACGGTCAATCGTTGGTAAAAGAGTAGCCCAAGAGTTGGCGGTGGATGGTGATGACTAGCTGCCTTCCCTCTAGTCTTACACTGCTAAATTATAGACGGCTAGCCCAGATAGCCCTCGAGTAGCTTTGCGCGAAATTCAACACAATCAAACAAACAAACCTTCCTTCTAAAATTCGACAGCTAATGATTAATAGAGCAAATTTACACATTGCCTGAAACAACATTTCTTTATGTGCTTATAGTTATGGGTTTAAGAAATAAACATTTTTCTAACCACCTCAGCAGCGTTTCAAACGGCAGGTTTCTTATGTAGCAGTTCTGCTTCATCCGTTAAGAGGCGAGAGCAAGTCATTTATAGGAAGAAAAGCTAACGAACTGAGTGAGGTCGATCCCAGTTTTTGTGTGTTCGTGTAAGTAAGTGTTTATTAACGATAGTAAGTACCGACTGCAGTACGTTACTTACACTTACATTTTAAGTGTTACATCCCTCCAATTTTTAAGTACATTTTACCCTCTCAGCAGTCTTCCATGTTGAGGAAAATTAGTCATCAAGAAATATCATTCAATTCAAGTTTAACACCATAAGATATACACTATGAATAGATATTCTGCAACGATCACAGCAATAGGTAGTCCTTGTTGTTGTTTATTTGAACACTGGAGTGGCGTCACTGGTATTTTATGTAGAAAATCGTGTAAAAAAATGTGTTATCCCAAGCCACTCCCTACATGAAGCTCAGGTTTTGCAGTAATTCTTGATGACGAGAAACTCACTTGAAATAAAAATATATCTCAGAACGGTTGGTATTGGTGTTAACACTTTTATCGATAGGCAGAGAACAACGTTTCGACCTTTCTAGGCCGTCATCTTGAGGTTAACCTTAAAAGTGTTAATACCTATACCAGCAGTTCTGAAAGACAGGTTTTGCAGTAGTCTTTCTTCTCGTTGTCTGCTCAAACAGTGGTCTACCATCACCAATGTTTTACGCAGAAACACGTGTATAACATTTGTTATTTCTGGGCAAGTTCAACATGAATACCAGGTTTTACATTATTCCTTCTTCTTGTTGCCACCTCAGACAGTAGATTAACACCACTGGTGATTCGTGCAGAAAAAAATTGTATAACATATATTATCGTAGCCACTCTCTTCATGAAGACTGGGGTTTACTTCACTTAAGATTATCCAATTTTTCTAATTCTGAGAGTTTTTTTTACAAGAACAACATCAATAACATTTTAATTTCAATAAAGTATGCTATACTCAGTAGTTATCAGCACTGTATCGTATTAAATGCCTTATTGTGTAGTTACTGCTATGTAATTTCTCATAAAATCACATACAAATAAAATCACGACTATATCACACAGGTGATTCCATCCCTTGACACAGTATCATATCAAAAAAGAAAAAGAAAAACATACCTAGCTGTAAACCATAAACTAGAAGACATGCCAGAAAATGTGTGGTTATATAAATAACATAATCAATTCTATCAAAAGAGCCGCCAGATGGCACAGTGCAGATTTTATTATTCTTTCACAAACAGGGAGTGGCCTGTTTTAGTGATATAGCATTTTTCAGGTGGCTTCACATTTTAATTTTAACAGATCAGCCTAGGTGGCCTACGTATCAGTTCAGGAAAGAAATTAATCTTAAAATTACCCGTAGGATTCATGGGCCTCAATCGGCTTTTTAAACACGTTTATCTAAATTATTTATGCATCAAACAACTTGTGTGGGTCCTTGAGTTTGTTACAAGGCCCTTTATAACATAAGAAGCATATAAAAAACTTAAACATGAATATCACTAATATCACAGTAAATCCCATTATTATCTACTAAGGTCATCTATGGAAATTACATAGAAAGTGAACTATTTGATCAAATTGATTTTGTCATTTCCTTACATCTAGTGCTGTAACAGGTAGAAACATCAAATCGTTAATTATGATGCAATATGTAGATCCTACCGGAACTTTGTGTTTTAAAATTAAGTTGGTAATTTGAAGATTACAGGATTTTTGTTCTTGCTCAGAAAAAAAGTGTAACAACCCTTGCTTTTAAATCAATATGACCAAGATAATATCTATTAAATCTAAGCAATAAAGCAGTTTTTTTTTCAAATAACTACTTCAGTATCTCATTTGATTTTGTGACGTTATTTGCTTGTTTGTTTGTTTTCGAATTTCGCGCAAAGCTATACGAGGGCTACCTGCGCTATCCATTTCTAATGTAGCAGTGTAAGACTAGAGGGACGGCAGCTAGTTAATCACCACCCACCACCAACTCTTGGGCTACTCTTTTACCAACTAATAGTGGGATTGATCGTAACATTATAACACCCCCACGACTAAAAGGGCGAGCATGTTTCGTGTGACGGAGATTCAAACATATGACCCACAGATTGCGAATCAAGCGCCTTAACCACCTGGCCATGCCGGACCGCTCGTTACTTTCATTTTGCTGTGTAATAATTTGCTAAATATTTTTAAGCATTTAAAAACTTTGTTTCTCTGAGGAAAGTTACTTTTGGTAAGTTAAAATGTGGCCCGACGTGGCCAGGTGGTTAAGACACACGACTCGTAAACCGAGGGTTGCGGATTCGAATCCCCGTCACACCAAACATGCTCGCCTTTTCAGCCGTGGAGGTGTTATACTATAAAGGTCAATCCCACTATTGGTTGATAAAAGAGTAGCCCAAGAGCTGGCTGTGGGTGCCGATGACTAGCTGCCTTACCTCTAGTCTTACACTACTAAATTAAGGACGGCTAGTGCAGATAGCCCTCGTGTAGCTTTACGCGAAATTCGAAAACAAACAATTATATATTGGTTTACCTATGTGTTACGTCAGAATGTTTGGGTTCACTGATGTGTTCTTCATGAATGCACGTGTAGGTTGGTTTAACTGTCACTCTTATACATCATACACGACCTCAAAGTACGATGAGCATTTTTGTTTAACAGGTAATCATAGAATCTCATTTATTCACAGTCCTGCACATTCATCATTAGGCCACACCTGATATTATTGTTTTGAATGAATAATATTATTAAATCTCTCAATCCGATCCCAGTTAATAAACATGACGGATACCACGTTAATTGAAATTTGTGTACAACGAAGGTATCCAAGTTAATTTAAATTTGTGTACTATGAAGATACCCAAGTTAACTGAAATTTGTATACTACGAAGGTACCCAAGTTAACTGAAATTTGTGTACAACGAAGGTATCCAAGTTAATTGAAATTTGTGTACTACGAAGATACCCAAGTTAACTGAAATTTGTGTACTACGAAGGTACCCAAGTTAACTGAAATTTGTGTACAACGAAGGTATCCAAGTTAATTGAAATTTGTGTACTACGAAGATACCCAAGTTAACTGAAATTTGTGTACAACGAAGGTATCCAAGTTAATTGAAATTTGTGTACTACGAAGATACCCAAGTTAACTGAAATTTGTGTACTACGAAGGTACCCAAGTTAACTGAAATTTGTGTACAACGAAGGTATCCAAGTTAATTGAAATTTGTGTACTACGAAGATACCCAAGTTAACTGAAATTTGTGTTCTACGAAGGTACCCAAGTCAATTAAAATTTGTGTAATAGGAAGGTACTCAAATTTATTGAAATTTGTGTACTAAAAAGGTACCCAAGCTATTTGTCCTGATACGTATTACAACTTTCTTTTTTCGAATACACGTTTATGAAGGAAAGGAAAGATTTTTTTGATTAATTATTTGCAAGATGAAATTTATATGCAAAATATATCTTGGTTATAATTTATTTTAATTCCTTCTTTTATCCTTCTCCAACTTTGTTTTCAACAAAAACTGCTGTTAGTCTCTATTTGTTAGTAGTCTATAATTTCTTATTTGTTGTTCCTTGCATTATTAATATAACTTACAACTCAAGAAACGTCAGTGAAATGAACTGATTGATCAACGAAAGTAATTATCCGCTTGTTATGTTTCTAAAGATTTTTATTAGCATAGTTATTAAGAATTGATGTCCACTTTTAGGCTTTTAATTAATGTTTTTGATGATTAAAATCCTGTCACACGAGTGATAAAGCAATACTGCAGAGGGCGTGCTGAGCGTTTTGTACGTGGTTAATGACTTCTGATAGCACACTTAAATCAGACGGACAAGCAATAAATCAGCAAGTTGACGACTCCTTGATAATTGTTAGTGCTCATCTATCATAAGAGCGCACGTGACCGGAAAGTAGAACTTTCTTGGTAGTAACATCTTCAAAATGCTACTACATAGATAGAACGATAATACTGAAAAAGCCCCATTATTTACAAAAGGTGTTCTATTTTTTTCCAGTATTTTCTCTATGGTTAATTTAGTGCAGCATTTACTCAAGTTATGTATCGTAACATCAACAGAATATAACGTGTTTGATTGTTTTAGCACAGAGTTACACAATGGACTATTAATGCTTTGTCTGCCGCAAAGATCGAACTCTGCATTTTAGTGTTCTAAGGAATCAAAGGATATTTTGGAAATAAATATAAATATATAGGTAGCATTTCTATTTGTGTCGAAACAGAAGTCCTTGGAAAGACGGCTCAAGCTTCAAATACTTTTAACAAACAAGTCGTTATCATTAATTCAGAGGAAATAGGACAAATTTAAGCAACGAACAGAAATGATTGAAAACGTGATACAACAACAACAACAAAAAGAAATTTTGTTATATGTATTTTTGGGAATATTATATTGGATTGGCCAATTTAAATTTCATCATTTTAAAGCCAATAAATGTTTCAAAAGTGTTTTCACGAGTATTCTTAGGCGGGGCAGAAGTCAATTTAAGGATTTACAATCCTAAAATTCAGGGTTCGATTTCCTGCGGTAAAAGAGAGTGGATATAACATTGCGTAACTTTGTATTAAACAATATCTTTCAAGAGCAGAACTGAAAAGTAAACGAAAGAGTGTCTGCGTTATTTTGTTGCAAACATATTTTCCTCAGAAACCACAAACGACTCACAAAGTACGGCTTTCATAATTAGTGGCTTTGTCATAATAGTGAGGTAGTTGGTACAAACAGATTGAATCAAGTCGATGCAATAACATCTACTGCACCTGCCAAGGCAGGTGGGTTCCACCACCTGTTGGCAAAACAAAAAAATAACGATTTTAGTAGAGGATTCTTAAACACAAAGATAGAGATAAAAAAAAAACATGAAAAACTTGAGCTCTTCAGGGTTAACAAAAAAGCAATCAGTACAGGTATATAAACGTGCACGTGACAATGCTTTCACGCATATGATATAAATTCTATAATAATTCTCATTGTCTTTATGCGAAACCGTTTAGTGAAATTGATGATTCGTGTCATTCAGTTTCTGAACTCGTCTGTCTGTCTATAGTCTCTTTCCTACTCAGAATTAACCAACAAGATTATCGCTGAATTAGGTATATATATATATAAAAGGTTTCTGTCTTCTAAGAGTAAATTGCGAACTCCAAACCATGTTGTTAATAAAAGGAAAACAATACAGGATTTTGATCGCTGAAGCAAAACGAAAACGATAAACTTGTAACTCATGTTTAAGGTTTAACATCACATGTTCTACTTTCACGTGATAACAGTGTCTTTTATATCTCTGCCTTTTTTCTTTATATATATTATTCGCTTTAAAACATGAAATTTCGAAACATCCAGAAGCAATTGTAACTCACGAAGTCGCTCTTGTGGCGCCTTTTAGCGAAGAAAACACACACGCAAAGTCGTTCGGGTCTCTGTTTAGCCTAGCTAACGGCTTTGAAATACCTGTCTTGCAACTATCGCCCGCGTAAAGATGGTTCATCAAAAGATACGAATTGTTCAATGGGTGGTCTTTAGCCTCCGAACAGCGCGAGGTCTTGGGCTGCTCTCGATGATGGAAAAAAGAAATTGTTGTTCTAAAAACGTCTGTGGAACTACAGCAGGAATACATAATTATGTACAGATTTGTACTTTTTAATGTGCATTTCACACAAGGTAATTAAACTTACTTATTCTTTTATGGTTCACTCTCGGTAGGGTCCACACATTGCGTCATATTAAGTAATTTTATGTTTTTATCTGTTTCAACCGTCAGCTACATAAATGATTACAGTATTAATCGTTTCCCATAACCACTTCTACTCTATGTATAGTACATGTGGTACTTCAGTATCAGTTCGTTATATAAACTGAAATTAAGAGAATTTTTGTTTACATTTTCACGTGTGACACCAATCAAAGACAGTGAGACTAACTTCAACGTTTCTATTTTTTTTTTTTGTAATTCATGTGCTATTAAAGACCCATTAACCAGCAAACTTTACCCAATTTAGTACATAAAAGTAATTTAGAAAAGAGTATTTAAAAATCCTACAGGATCAATGTTAAAACGCAGAAAGTCGTTTTTCAGTATAACCATAGTAAGATCATCTCTCAGTTTTTCTTAGCACTGAAATCATCCAGTGAGTAAATAAGTTAATGCAAACCAAGCAAAACTAATTTTTATCACCATGGAAGATAAAATCTACAAACAAGCGTTATACATTATAGGTCAAGTTAAGGCATTTGACTCGTAATTCGAAGGTCGCGGGTTCGAATCACCGTTATACCAAACATGCTCGCCCTTTTAGCCGTGGAGGCATTATAATGTGACGTTCAATCCCATTATTTGTTGGTAAAAGAGTAGCCCAAAAGGTAGCGGTGGGTGGTGATGACTAGCTGCCTTCCCTCTAGTCTTACACTGCACAATTAGGGAGGGCTAACGCATATAGCCCTCATGTAGCTTTGCGCGAAATTCAAAAACAAACAAACAATTTTCGTTATGGTCCTGCAACGCTACAGTAATTAGTTCCTGATTTTAATAGCCTTCTTAAGCTAATGAGTTGTTGGTTGTGCTGTATGACCCATGTTACAGCTACCACATGTTTGGAGGAAAAGCCAACTTTAGAAAATAAACTTTCCTCCTACCATGGTCTGCTTATTAGAAATATGTTTTGTTTTATGCATAGCAGCGTTTTGTGTGATACATTGTTGACTTTAATGTTTGCTGTTTATTTTACAGTTTACAATCTAACATAAATTTTTTTATTAATTTTGAGATATACAAATGGAGATTTAATTCCGTAGTCGTTAAACTTTCATAGCTGTCTAGGTCGTAATTTTACACGAGTTTCCTATTGGAATACATTCTATACATTTCCCACGTAGTTGATAGTACTCTAGTAATTTGCTTTACTCATGTATGTTTTTGCACTATCTGTTCCAAGTAACAAACACATAACACACACACACAGATATATATGTATATAAGATTATCATAAGATCAGTTGTCCCACTCTACCGTCCATATTTTAAATATTATTACCAGGAAAGTATGACATTTGGTAGTTGAGGTAATAAGGTGATAGGAAAGGCGACTCTGGTGGCAAAGACAAGTGTCACCAGAGGGTGCATTACGAAATTCGCCTTGTCGGTTTAAGAGCAATGTTCAAAGTAGCCATTATTCATGTCCGTTTTGTTCTGAATCGTAAGGCAACGTTCTGCATAACTCAGTAACGCTGTTTGATTTCTAGTGGTTGATGTCATATGCCCATGTAGCGTAGTCGTCACAATAAATCATAGATCCAGTAGCTATAAAACCAACAAGGGTAAGATCTACAGACTGTGCTGTACAGGTCAGGTGTTTAGAAGCTCAGCAATATACTGACAACCATACAGTATGGTGTTAACTTCCCAACTTGCTTGAAGACTAAAACTCTTCTCCTGTAAAGTGTAGGGATTATATATAACAAGTTCCAAGTTACATCAACAACCAATGTCCTTGTTTATAAACCTCCATAAGGCTCAGTGTCATTTGGTTTTCCACGTTCACTGCTTTCACGTCGTTGTTACATCGATGTTGCACTAGTTTTATTTATCATGGTTTAAATAATAATTGTAACAACTCTTTTGTTTAAAACAAACCTCTAGGAGCCACTTCTAATGTTTGATGTTATTTTCTATAGTTACAAGTATGTAACTTGTACTGCAGTGAAAATTTACCAAACTGTACAATAGGCCAGCTGACCTTAGAATAGAAAACATCTACAGTGAAATCTGGGAATCCAAGTAGAGAACTCTAGACAAAGTCCACAATACGGCATTTATTATGTAT
Source organism: Tachypleus tridentatus (assembly GCF_004210375.1). Taxonomy (NCBI): domain Eukaryota; kingdom Metazoa; phylum Arthropoda; class Merostomata; order Xiphosura; family Limulidae; genus Tachypleus; species Tachypleus tridentatus. The sequence continues at coordinate 28,361,184 of NC_134836.1, forward strand.
ATTTGATTTCACAATATATAAAAATCGTTCAAGTAATAACAGAACTATCACTGATATAAATCAATATATATATGTGTAAAAACGTCTCGTTTGGGTTGAGAAAAAAATTTACGTAGAGGAGCGAACAACGTTTCGACCTTCTTCGGTCATCGTCAGGTTCATAAAGAAAGGAAGAGGTAACTGACCGGAAGCTGACCAAATGTTTGAAAGGGGTTGTGTAACTGAGTGTCGGAATGTAGAGGGCGTGCTTTGATTAAATAGATAATTATTGAAATAGAGAGAAATATTGAACATTAAAACAGTTTTTTTGGGACTGCTCTTTTCTATTGTATGAAAATGAACTGAACCAGAGTACAATCACGTGTTGGTAGCTTGCACTGCTATTGATTGTCATTCAACCAATCAGACAGTAACATGCCAGCATAATACATACAAAAGTATAGACACTCATACCATTCTCAGCTGTAGTGTGGTGACGCACTTTTACCTTCTAAGACAGAAATGCCACATGACAAATGTGTAAAAATTAGAGTATCAATTGGCGAAGCTCATTCCTTCTAAGAAGGCCCAGTTGGCTCAGCTTATCACACAAAAAATTGGGTTTAGATATTCACTTTGGACCCAGTACAGTTAGCTCATTGTGTACCTTTGTTCTTAATATAAAACAAACTTCATGAGAAAAATTGGAACGAAATTTTATGTTTAGTAGGAGCTGTATGGAAACTTTGGGGAGGGTACATGTAATTAATACTTTGGACAGAAGAAGTCGAATTACAAAACCCACACTCTTCAAAAGCGGCTTCAAATTATTCAAGGTATGATATTTACAAGATAAACGACAATTATATAGAATTCTTGTCAATAACTCAGCTATGAGTACAATTGTGAAAGATAGCTTCAGAGTATCACGATACACATTAGAACACAGACGCCTGAGTGAATGGATATCTTTTTCCACACTACTACTAATATGAGCATCATAATCCAAAAATATGATAAAAGCTGGAGAAAGTTCACTTTATAGGTAAATTCAAATTCAAGTTGTTTTTATAACTGGCAAAAAGGTAGAACGGCATCATGGTAGATATATAAAACCTAGAACGAAGTATTCTGGATACTATTAGAAGTGTGGGCTGCATATCAGGCAACGGTGTTTGTAATTTTGCACTTAGCTACACTAGAGCTATCTGCGTTAGCCGTATCTAATTTACAATGTAAGACTAGAGGAAAGACAGTTGGTGATCACCATCCACCACCAACTCTTTGGCTACTCTTTTAGCAACGAATAATGGAATTGATCTTCACATTATAACTTATAACATTATAAGTTTGTGTGAACATCGAACACCATTGTCTGGGCCCGGCAGAGCCAGATGGTTAGGGTGCTCGATGTTCACACAAACTTTATGACACACTGACAACACAGTTAAGTCTTTTTATATAATTTCATATAGTTGTTGTTTGTTGTCTGCTATTAAGTACATTATCTATAATCTACCCGCCACGGATACAGAAACCCGATTTCTAGCACTATGAGTCCGCCGATATACGGTTGTGCCATTGAGTGCATTTCGTCTAGAGAAAAGACCTGTTAGACAAGGATTCATTCATCTTCCAATAAGACAGTGATCCTGATGACATGTAGCAAGGTGGTGAAACGATTCCCTGATACACTCATTCATGACTTGGCTTGCACATAGTCCTGAAATGAATATTATCAAGGCTGTATGTGTATATTTGGAAAGAGGTAAAACAACAATCAAACAACATGGCTGTGTTGTGGAGAGTTGTACATTTTGAGCAACACTTCATAATCATTTGTTAATAAACTGTTTGGGAGCACACAAACACTGGTACATAATGAAACCTTCTTGGATATCTTTTGTATTTTCTTGCGACTACTCAATACTTGCAACTTCTTTAAATATATTGTTTGTGCTTTTGTGTATTTATTTTATATACATATATCAGAGTATAGTGGTAAGCCTTTCAATGTTTGTAATTATGGTAATCCTAAATTGTCATAATAACACTGATTTATCTTTCTTTCTGTACTTAAGTATACATAGTTACGCACCAATGCACGATATTTGTATTGTTTTTTTATATTATATTAAAGTAAACTTTTATTATTTATGTCTAAACCGACTGATGACGTTGATTGCAAGATGGTCCAAAGTTTCTACAGTTACCTTGTGTGTGTTGTGACATCCATTATGCCTGAAGAAAGTGGAAAGGTTTCCATAGTTAAGTTGTGAGCATTGTGATATCCATTTTGAAATTTGTTACATAATCCCTCTGAAATGGTACAACAATATTACACGTGTAAAAGAGACTGGATAGTTTCAGAATTAGACAACATGTAAAGATCTGTTATGCGTGATTGGTTTTAAAAAAAGATAATTTTAAAACAGTCGGGTCTTAGAGATCTGTTCTCCGTGCCCCCCATTGGCACATCTTTATATTTGCGACCTCACTCCGCAAGAAACTGGGTTTCGATATCCGTTGTGGGCAGAGCATAGATAGCCCATTGTGTAACTTCGTGCTTAAATCAAAACAAACAAACTTACAGAACTGATACTCTTCGACTGGTCTTATTAATAGCAGTTAACAATCTAGTAACTCTGAAGCTCTTTCAAGTGGAACATGGATTGGGTTAAGGTAAACATTTTAATAACTGTTATCTATTTTAATGTGATGTTTCTTTACATTTGATTCATCGTAAGATTCGAGTCATTCACCATCCTTCTGCATTGTTTGTTACTTTTGAACTGATTAACAACCTGAAATTAATCAAAGTGCATAACACGATTTTCCATTCTGCTGCATTTCTTGTTATAGTTGATTTGATTAACAGTGTGACATTAGTCAAAATGTCATACTTCATTCAACACCTTGCTATGTTGTTTGTTGTAGTTGATCTGATTAATAGTGTGACATTAGTCCAAATGTCATACATCATTCACCCTCCTGCTGTGTTATTTATTATAGCTGATCTCATTAACAGTATGGCATTGGTCAGTGTCATACATCATTCACCCTCCTGCTGTGTTATTTATTATAGCTGATCTCATTAACAGTATGGCATTGGTCAGTGTCATACATCATTCACCCTCCTGCTGTGTTATTTATTATAGCTGATCTCATTAACAGTATGGCATTGGTCAGTGTTATATATCATTCAACATTTTGCTATGTTTTGTTATAGTTGATGTGATTAATATTGTGACATCAGTTAAAGGGCCATACATCATTGAACATCTTGTTCTGTTGTTTGTTATAGTTGATTTGATTAACATTATGACATCAGTCAGAGTGTTATACATCATTCACCATCTTGCTGTGTTGTTTGTTATAGTTTATCTGATTAACAGTGTGACATTGGTCAAAGTGTAAAACAACATTCACCCTCCTGCTGTGTTGTTTATTATAGTTGATCTCATTAAGAGTATGACATTGGTCAGTGTCATATATCATTCACCATCCTGCTGTTTTGTTTACTATAGTTGATTTGATTAACAGTGTGACATCAGTTAAAGTGTCATATTTCACTCACCATTCTGCTGTGTTGTTTGTAACAGTTGATCTGTTAACACTGTGACATTACTCAAAGTTTCATACATCATTGAACATCTTACTCTGTTGTTTGTTATAGCTGATCTGATTAACATTATGACATTAACTATTATAAACAAGACAGCAGGATGACGAAAGATGTATGACACTTTAACTGATGTCACACTGTTAACAGATCAACTATAAGAAACAACACAACAAAATATTGAATGATATATGACACTTTGACTGATGTCACAGTGTTAACAGATCAACTATTACAAAGAACACAGCAGGATAGTGAGTGATATATGACATTTAATTGACGTCACACTGTTGATGAAATCAACTGTAATAAACAATGCAGTAGGTTAGTGAATAATGTATGACACTTTTACTAATGTCACACTGTTAATCAGATCAATTATAAGAAACAACACAACAAAATATTGAATGATATATGACACTTTGAATAATGTCACCGTGTTAACAAATCAACTATAACAAACAACACAGCAGGATGGTGAATGATGTATGACACTCTAACTGATATTGCAATTTTAATCAAATCAACTACAACAAGCAACACAGCAGGATGGTGAATGATGTATGACACTCTAACTGATGTGATAATGTTAATCAGATCAACTATAACAAAGAACACAGCAAGTTCTTCGTATGATTAACATTGTGACATGAGACATATATTATTGCCTCTCGAAACACTACAGTTGCGTGATCTCCAAAGTTAACTTCAGCGTGGCATGAAAGGTCTTCCCAGCCCCCAAAATAACCTATTTGTTTCTGTACTGTTCACTATTGATGGGCTCCACTTATTGCATCATACTGATTATTGTTTTGTATTTGTATAACACTCAGTGGACAAACTGCCAAAAAATTGTAAAACTATTAATTTTCTCTGTAAAATACATATAATACCCTTAAGCAGTTTCGGGGGTTATTAGTATTCTGAAATTAATATAGCGCAATGTATCTCTTAGGAATATTCCTGTAATGGGTTGAAACCTTGTTTATTATCTTAAGCTAGAAGGAATTGATGTATATCCACAGATCTGTAGCTGTTATCAGATGATATTTGATATACATAAATATAAAGTAGTACAATATTATTCGCACTAAATGTGTAAAAGTAGCTACACAAGGGTCATCTGCATATAGTTACATAAAAGTTATCTGCACATTGTTACACAAGAACTATCTGCACATGGCCACACAAAGGGTACCTGCACATCCTCACTGTGATAAAGTTTGTTGTTATGTTATATTAAATGGTTAAAAGAATCAAGCTCTGTTTTTGTTGCTTCCTGCAAGAATATTAGTTACCTTTCCAGTTCTGAACAAATCATAATTAAAGGAATCATAAATAATGTAATTTTTCTAAGATTTTGCTCAACGTTCAATACACATAATCTTCAACATTTACTTTCATACAAATACTTTTCATTTTAGTAACCATAATGTGGCATGAACTGATTAATTCATGACGTTGTATAGCTAGCGTTTTATTTCCAAATTGCTTTCAAATTCAGGTAGGAATATTATTTGTTATAAACAAGGCCTATTGTTTAACGTGCTAAGCAACAGATCGAAAGTAATTTTCCAAGATTCGTGACTCCATTCCAGTGAAATTATCTACGTTTTCTGTTATTGGTGCGTTGTGATAGTGATGGCCAATCCCGTTATCTATTTCGAAGTCGGGTGAAACTCTTTCTATATGTTTTTTTTCTGTTCTGTTTCATTCGACTTCTAGTTATTAGTTATTGTAATAAGTGCATACTTAGTGTCAGTTATCGCAATAAGTATTTACTTAATGACTGTCTTGAAGATAATAAAAAATTGTTTTCAGACTTTAGTGTAAAACAAAGTTTACTGGCCTGCGATAACATGTTATTGTTTTTCATTGTATCTTGACATTGTTTCTGAGTAAAAGTAGGGATATAATTGGATTTTGTTTCAATACGAAACGATTTAAATTATTACTATAATATTTTATTTATTCAAACAAATAAGTCTGAGGATTTACAACACTAAAATCAGGAATTCGATTCCCCTCGATGGACACAGCAGATAGCCCACCGTAGCTTTGCTAGAAGAAAAAAAAACACACAGTCCTACATTTAACGTTATAGATCGCTTGTCTTTACTGCAGAAATGGCTATCGTCAACTTTCCTTATATTTGACATTCGGTTATCTTTACTTTCAGTTTGATAGGTCTTCTTGTGTATACTATATAAAATCTATTTGCAATTTAAGTAAGAAAGCGAGCAAGGCCTGACATTTCTCTTCGAGCAGGTTTAAGTTTCAAAAAAATGAAAATGTTTAGGCATTATAATCACTTCAAACCATAAGACATTCCATCTATCTATTTATTTAAATATCCCTTTTGCATCTTGAAATAAATCGATTATTCCTTCTATTTAAGAAGGGCCTGGCATGACCAGGTGGTTAGGACACTCGACTTTTAATCTGAGGTTCGCTAGTTTTAATCCCCGTAGTACCAAACATGCTTGCCCTTTCAGCCGTGGGGACGTTATAACGCGCGACCAATCCCACTTTTGGTTGGCGGTGGGTGGTGATGACTAGCTACCTAACCTCTAGTCTTATACTGCTAAATTAGAGACGGTTAGCGCAGATAGTCCTCGTGTAGCTTTGCGCGAAATTTAAAAGAAACCAAACCTATTTAAGATTTTTCTGCATACGCACGTGCATGTCGTGTGTGAATATGTGTGCTCGAGAGTCTACATATATTTATTACTAATTTATTCACTTGGCATGCTTTAATTATTACGTTTTTTTTCTCCTAAGATCCGGGTGTTCAACGCCGGTTTAATAATATTAGCTGGGTGGTCCTTAAGTATGATTAGTTTCGCTTGTGATGAAAATGCCTTTTTTAAAATTCTAATACACGCTTAGTCTGAGTAGGGCGACAAAAAACAGACGGTAATGAACAACAAAATAGCATAAACCAACATAACTAGATGCGTCAGACAAATAAGGGTCAATTAATAAATCATAGAAATAACGTTTTCGTGCATGAAGCCATGCGTGTGTTATAAGGGTGATGGTCAAATCCCACACTTCCGTCAATAACAATGGCACTTGGAATTCTTTTAGGTAGGATCAGAGTAGATTAATTTATGAGATTTTGGGCGTGGTCATATATATCAATCGAAAGGGTTTGACCTCCGGAGTCCAAACACGCAATTAGAACCGAAATCTATTAAGAGATGACAGAGCTACAAGCTAAACGCTTGCATTTGAAGAACACAAGCAAAAACTCAGAGCCGTTCTATAAGCTGCTATGCCGCAACTAAAAATTAGAAATGGCTGGTGCTCATACGTATTGAATAGCTTTGCACGAATTTCTAATGCGTACAAAGTTTTAAAAAGCACACAAAGTCACTTAATTTGATCTTGATAGACAAATAACAGTCTTGTTTAATTTACTTTTGTTTTTCACTGTTTAACTTCGTGTTTCCTTATTCTTTAATTCATGATCGGATATATGTGTATGTATATTATGATTTACATACTAATATGATAATAAACAAAATCGTGGTTTATGAACTTTACAACTGAAGTTTACCAAAAAGATTAATTAATGTATTTGGGTTTAGCTTATTTTGAATTTCACATAAAATTACACGAGGACTATCTGAGCTAGCCGTTCCTAAATTTGTAGCGTAAGACTAGAGTGAAGGCAACTAGTCATCACCATCCAACTCTTGGGCTACTCGTTTACCAACGAATAGTGGGATTGACCGTCATATTATAACGCCACCATGGCTGAAAGGGCAAGCACGTTTGGTGTGACGGGAATTCGAACCCGCGATCCTTGGATTACGAATCGAGTGACTTAACCACATGGCCATGCCGGGCTCACGTATTTATGAGTTTCGAATTAGATCTCTGTCTATGTATAAAGAACAGCTTTTGAAAGATACCTTACTTCATCTATTTACGCACTTGCGTAAGAAACCTTATTTTGCATATGAAAGGACTTTACTGTCGACAGAAACTTCACTTTATCTGTTTAAGGATTTGCGAAGGAGACCTTAGTTTACGTATTAATGCTGCTTTCTGTTTTTAGTTTGAAGTTGAATTTTCGCTGACTTTAATATTGATGGCACATTTCCTTTTACTGTTAGCGATGTTCTTGTCTGTATTTTATTGGTCTTTGATTAATGGCTCAATACGTATGGTAGATGGCTTGTCATGTAGTAGATGGTTTGTCATGTAGTAGATGGCTTGTCACGTAATAGATGGCTTGTCATGTAATAGATGGCTTGTCACGTAGTAGATGGTTTGTCATGAGGTAGATGGCTTGTCATGTAGTAGATGGCTTGTCATGTAATAGATGGCTTGTCACGTAGTAGATGGTTTGTCATGTGGTAGATGGCTTGTCATGTAGTAGATGGCTTGTCATGTAATAGATGGCTTGTCACGTAGTAGATGGTTTGTCATGTGGTAGATGGCTTGTCATGTAGTAGATTTGTGCGACAAATATCCTGTTACATGTGGTAGACAGCTTGGTTCATGTGGTAAACGACTTAGTACACTTGATGGGTGGTTTGATACATGTGGTAGATGGCTTGGTTCTTGTGTAGACAGCTTGATAAATAAAGTCGACGGCTTTATGCATGTGATAAACGGCATTGTACGTGTGGTAGCTGTTAGTTACACGTGGTAGGCAGCTAGGTTCATGTGGTAGTTGGCTTGGTACATGTAATGTGGGTCTGATACGAAGTGTGGAAAATGCTGCACAGTTGGAAACAAGAAATTGAATCTAAACCAATTAAACGACATATTGCACGTGCAGAAACTCTTGGATGCACATCAATAAGCTTCAGAGCTTAAAAATAAGGGTTCGATAGATGTGGCGAACGTTTATTTGTGCTTTAACAAAAACAAACAAATCAATTTAAACAAGCCGGAAATATTAGTTAGCCTGGGTTAATTATAGTTTAACTAAAGATATAGCGTTATTTACTAAATTAATAATTATTATTGACGATACCTTCAATTGCTTTATTTTTACCCGTAAACGTCTCTTAGGGCGAAATTATATTGAGATATGAGGGAAAAAATAGCCAGTACGGATTTTGCTTTGGTAATTTGTTACCGTAAGATAAGTAACATTTATTCTTACAAAATTAATATTTCAGAAACTGGGACTTTGGGTATAATATTTCCTGTAAAATCTCACCGTCCGATTAGTCAAACGCGTCAAAACCGAGAGTGTTGTAGCTTTTGCATATTTGACATGTATAGCAACTAAAATTATATTATTTTCTTAATTTTGTTGGAGGTATGATCCCAGACTTCCCTTAGAATGAGTTGCTCTTTAGCAGCTCCTTGTAGTTTCATTATCTCCTTGTAAAATCTACATGTCTAGCTAAGCACACCCCCACCTTGCAACCCATTCCTTCACCACCGGTAGAGTAGCTAAAACTTGTTCAGAAATCTCATTTCTAGTTGTATTCGTTATTATATTTTACTTCTAGTTAGAACAGTAACATTCTTCTCCTTTACTAATTCATTCATAAGAAGTTAGGCCTAATATTCGTGTCAAGATCACGTTAAGCTGAATATGTTTCTTTTTCTGCGCATGTTTTTTGATATGATCGTTAATTTACTGTTCGTAACAAACCGTTGTGTGGGATGTGTTTACTTCAACTCGGCGGGACAGACGGTGAGGTGAAACTTTAATTCAACAAGAACTTCAAAAGTTGGTGAAACAGTCGGAACTTTTGGATTTCATATTCGTGACAAACTTTGCGTCAGACTGCAGATGTTTTTGTCACGCTTCTCACAATTTGCCACATACAGCTTTCGTCGTTCAAACCGCAATTTTAATGCAACATATAGTTTGACTCACGTATTTCATGATACACAAATTTCATAATTTCATCTGCACCGTACGTTTCAGATGTTAGATTATTAATCTAGAAATTTTATTTTGAAACAACATGGTTTATGATATTGAACAACAGAACCATGGCAGCAATTGTAAACATCTCTAATGAACATATTCATCTTCTGCAAATTTATGAAAATAACAAACTGCACAATATTTAGTCTAATTATAATATAAACAGCACAGTGAATAGTGTTAGGAATTTATAAAACTTTCAAATTAAAAGGCAAAGAGAGATACATCTGAAGAAACAATGGGCAGCGAGTTTACGAATTTTTACTGAGGTGTGAATTTTCGTTCATAATATGCAGAGTTTCTTTTATTAACAGTTCATGATAATTTTCGTTGTGAGAACATATAGAAGAGTTTGTTATATGTTGTTTTTTTTATGAATTTCACGCAAATATTCACGAGAACTAACTGGTACTAGTCCCTAACTTAGCAGTGAGAGACTACAGGGAAAGCTGGTACTCAACACCACCCATCACCAACTCTTAAGTTCTCTTTGTTACCAACGAATTGTGGCATTGAGTGTAATTATAATGCCTACTCGGCTGAAGGAGAGACCATGTTTGGTGGGATGGAGATTCAAACCCTTGACTTACAAACTGTGAGTCGAGCGTGCTAAGCAGCTGGTCATGTCCGGATGCTTTCAGTGTAAACGAATTTATGAAACAATAGAAGTACCGATATCAAAATATGTTTCCATATTTATACACGGACTTTACGTTAAAGAAATATTTGCGGCCTTTCGTCCATGCTGGGCCTGGTAGGAGAGTTAAGGGAAACTGAAGTTTGAATTCTTTTAAGCTGCATATGTGAGAGTTGTCTCTGGCTGAGGTGCTGTGAGGAATTTTAGTTGCTTTAAGAATAGACTGTTTCTGTTGAGTAGTTCTAGGTTCTAGCTGTGATGCCACTGAGCACGTTCCATACATTTAGTTGTTTTGGCGCCAGTCACTTTATTGCTTAAAACGACTAGACAAAGCCCTTAAATAGCGGATAATACTTGCTGGGTATTTTCCCTCTCGTCAAATATGTTAAATATTAGGGGTGGATTTACCTGAACTCTGGGAGTTTGTGACTAGGCATTTATAAATTAAAAAAAATATATAGATTCGAAAGTCCCACATCACTATTAACTAAAATAATAAAAACTACTCAGCATTATTGAACATGAAGGAACATATCAAATGACTAACAATTATTTAGTTTCATTACAGCTATTTGATCGTTCTTAGATATTTACAAATGCCATTTTTATGTTCTGTTAATAAATCATTAATTTTCTAAGTTCTTAACTTAATTTATTTTTGTTATCATTTTTATTATTATGCTCTAAAGTTCAGTTGTGTTTGGCTAACTCAATAATTATCGATTGGGTTCATTATTTTCATGGACTTTCAATGCAAGTATTTATGTAACAAACTTTTTGTGCTCCATGAGTGCGTTAGGTAATAATCCCTAAGAACATTTGAGTCATATAACATTGTACACATAAATACCATGGGTATTGTATTTACTCTCAGGTCGCCCGGAATGGCCAGGTGGTTAAGGCGCTCGACCTGTAACGTGAGGGACGAGGGTTAGAATTCACGTCACGCCAAACATGCTCGCCCTTTCAGCCATGGGGGCGTTATGATGTTACAGTCAATCTCACTATTCGTTGATAAAAGAGTAGCCCAAGATTTTGCGGTGGGTGGTGATGATTAGCTGCCTTCCATCTAGTCTTACACTGCTAAATTAGAGACGGCTAGTGCAGATAGCCATTCTGTAGCTTTTCGAGAAATTCAAAAACAAACAAAACAAACGTATTGCGGCACTGGAAAGTTGTAGAAACGGCATTTGGCTGTTATAAATCATGTTTCCCCTTGATTCATAAGCAAGTGGTTATATAATAACACAGGACTACAAATGACCACGTTGCAAGTTTACATGCTACGGGAAGTTAAACAGTGAATGAAATACGTTTTGACACGATGATTAAGGTTGGCAGGAAAGTGATTATTGTTATCAAAAGGATAATTTATCCTCCTTTATTACGAGAAACGACTAGTGTTCCACTTTAAGTCTACTTTCACCAACTGGAAGTTGTGCAGGAGTCTGTGAAGAGGAGCATTAGCTTGCTTTTAATATTACCTATCACTCGATGAAAATATTCGTGGGACAAAATAATATATATCAGGAACTTAAGAGTTTTTAATCAGTCGTCACGACACATCTCTTTTCTGACCTTGAATGGTACCAGCTGTCAGCACTGGTTACGTCAAGTGGGCAATAATCAACCACATCACAAGCTTATTTTATACTTGTGTTATAGTCCAGCAAAACCACGGGTAACACCTGAAAATTTCAAGTAGCCAAAGAAATAAAATGTCTAGTTTATTATGGTAATTAAAACTGACTCTCACTCTGACTTCATTTACATTTGAAGAGATGTTGCAACACACCTTTTGTATGAGTTATTGAAACATGGTGCTTTGCGTATCTTTTCCCGTATATGTTAAAAACGCATATTTTCTCAGAAATAGTGCTTTATTAATTCCTACTTTCAGACTGTTCCATTCTAACAATTTATTGCTTGGGCCCGCCATAGCCACGTGGTTAGGGGGCTCGACTCGCACTCAGAGGGTCGCGGATTCGAATCCCCGTTGTACAAAATATGTTCGCTTTTTCAGCCGTGGGGGCGTTATAATGTACGACCAATCCCACTATTCATTGATAAAAGAGTAGCCCAAGACTTGGCGGTGGGTGGTGATAACTAGCTGCCTTCAGTCTTCTCTTACACTGGTAAATTAGGGACGGCTAGTGCAGATAGCCCTCGTGTAGCTTTGCGCGAAATTCAAAACAAACAAACGTATTGCTTGTTTTTAATCAGCTGTGGTTTTAAAGTAGGAGTGTAAACTAAACCTTAAGACCAATAAAGGGTAACTTTATGAAACGTGATGGGAAAGACCCATAATTAGGTTCTTAACATAATCCGTAATACCACCTGAGTCATTCACATACACAAATAAACGGATATATTATCAGTATTGGAATTTACCAGTCTTATTATTGCATGGGCTTCCTGTATAATTTACATTGAAAGTATATTAGTTTGTTCTTAAGCGCTACACAATGGGCATGTGTAGTGTGCTTTTCGTGAGTATCAGAACCACTAAAGAACCAAGTGAGAAGAGCATAAGAAATGAGTTATTTTAGAAAGTTCGTTAATTCTGTTATTTACTTTGAGAATAACATAACATTATTCATTGTGAGGCAATATATGTATTTACTTTGAGAATAACATAACATTATTCATTGTGAGGCAATATGTGTATTTACTTTGAGAATAACATAACATTATTCATTGTGAGGCAATATGTGTACTCTTCTGCTAGTGTACAGTATGTAAACAAGTCGTTAATTCGAGGGTTAAGTATTACCATTTTATTTATTTAACTACATGATGGGTTTTTATTTTTGTAGGGAAGAAATGGCGCAGTCTAACACCCCAGGACAGACGACCTTATGTTGAAGAATCTGAGCGACTACGGGTTCAGCACATGCATGATTTTCCACACTACAAGTACAGACCACGTCGGCGGAAACAGCATTCCAAACGAGGATCTCGAAAAGGAACAAATTCGAGCTCTCCAACTCAGAATCTATCCATAACAGGATTGCCAAACTATAAAAATGGTTATCCTTTTTACTACCCTGTTACCACTGGTGTTTCTTCCTTTTCTACAGGACCACGAACTTTAGGAACAAGTGAACCAGGTGGAGTTCAAACTCCCGATTCCTCTCCTCATGGGAGTCCATGTTCTGAGGTTCCAGCACGAAGGATAGAACGATATCGGTTCCATGAATACTCTGAATTGACCAATATTGGCCTCGATTCCATCCAGTCTCTTCCCACTCCTGAAATGTCTCCAGTTGAAACAGAACTTGACAGTTTCGTTCATCGAAATGCGTTGAAAGAAAAACATAAGATAAAGAACCCAGTAGGTCAGTTGGTGGCCAAATTTAGTGATTCTTCTAATTTTTTTCAGGATATAAAACCTCCATTTCGAAAACAAATCCATCATGGAAATGGCCATGGTTTAGGTGGTTCCACCCCTAATCTGCGGGATTTAATATTGGAAAACTCAAACTTCTCTAACGAAACCACTCAAACACGTTTTTATTCGTCATACCCACGAATTCCCTCTTCGCAAGTGATTAAATCATGTCAGGAAACACGTCGTCCGTCGTGTGCGCTGGAGAATCAAAGCAGCTTTTTGTCCATCTACACCCAAGAAGCTCGTTCTTCATTTCAGAACGTTTCAACCCAACAAGGTCAAGCATGCAGCCCCATGCCATTGACACCACAATCACGTTATGTTCGTTATCAAGTTTCCAACAGTAACTACTCTCCTCGACAAGAATATTCAGACTCAAGTATGATGGATCATGTACTGAAAGACAGCATAACTAATTCTTACCCAGAAATCTGCTCTTCAGAGCCATCGTCATTTTCTTCCCAGTTCTCCACAGCCTACGTATGTAATCCTAACTTCAACTTTCAGAAAGTCTATGAGAATCAGTCATCTCCTGTCTTTACTGGTCAAGATTCTCAGCTAGACTCTTTCGAAGATAGTTATGGTCAGCTTTCATCAAACAGAACTCCTTGCTCCCTGTACTCGAGACAAGACGTTAGCACCCCTCAACAAGACACGACAGATGACACTTGTGGGGTCATAGCTGCTTTGAAGGAAACCCGACGAATATTCTCCTAAATCTACATAACCAGACTGCACCAAAAGGGAGACATGTTAGCTTATTATTCTCTAACATTGTTCGTCTGTAACTTTCAAAGTAACGCCTATTAATTTGAGAAGAAATAACAATCTAAACCATGAGTGCTGATATAATGTTTTGTGCCTTACACTCTTATTCTTAGAGGGCTAGCTATCAACGTGATCTAAAGATACTTGAAGCTGGTATTTGTCTTCCAAAGAATTTGTGATGAAGAGACTAAATATGGTGACATTGTAAATCAGAAAGACTACTTCAGCCTTACATACAACGACCGACTCCAAGTACTTGAACATTTAAAATGTTCGATGTTGATATTCTAAGTGATCTTTGCTCAATGAGCTAAATCATGAATGTATCAAAATGGCGTCAGAGTCGCTATTTATTAGCTATTTACTGATAATTTGCCTTCAAATTGAACAACGAAAGTGACTTATTCTCATAAATTGGCTGTTAACGTGCTTACCTAGTCAGCGTCCTGAGTAATAGCACGTTTTACTTACTTATAAAACGTATTCGTTCGCCAACTTAAATACCGAAAATAGCTAATTCTTATCTCTTCCAAGTTTGACTTGAATTACAAGTAATTTGTTTTTGTCTTCAACCAAAATTGATTTTATTTGCTTTAATTCTCCGTGTATGTTTCAAGTTGAAAGTTATGTTCCACTCAGAAATATGCTTTTTGGTGGTTGTTATGTCTCCTTATTGTTACTGTTTACATCTTTCGCTGAAAGGAAGGTTGAGAATGATGTTGAAAGTATTATTGTTGTAATGTGAAAACACGTTCATTCTTTCTAAAGCAGTATACAGTCTACCGTCTTTTCAAAATACGCATTTCAGAATATTTTGTATCTATTCAAAAGCACGGAAGAGTTTTTTTTTGCTGTTTTTGCATTCTGTCGACCTAAATATATGAATATAACATTGTTTTAGGATGAGTTAAAAGTTGATAAGGTTATATATATATAAGAGATAACATAAGTGTTCTAGGATTAAAATGACATTTTTCGTACTGTACATCTGACTCTGCCACCTGGTAGCTCAGCAACAAGTCTGAGGGCTTATAATGCTAAAAACGTGGGTTTCACACTCACGATGGGCATACCACAGGTAGCCTGTTATATAGCTTCGAATTTAAAAACAAAGAAAGAAAACAGTTGATCCATTTCAGTTTACTTTTCAGAATTCCTAACGCTTGCGATATGTATTATAAATAAGGAGGGGGTCAATGGATCCGTTTATTTTTGTTTGATTGTTTGTAAAATTCCATACAGGATATTAAAGTGTCACTACTTGTTCTGTAAGTATTTAAACGTTAAGAAATGTGTTGTCTTTAGTTTTTTTTAGTAATTATGAGGAATTACAATGCAAATAAAAGGAAATTTGCGTTAACATATGATATAAATTGCCAGTGAAATAAGGTATGTTAATTATAAACTTAGTGCTCAGAACCACTTTAAATCAGATAATATGTTTTAAAAGATATAGAATTTATATATAGGGTGTTTTGTCACTTAAGAAATAAAAATTATGTTTCTTTAAAAGTTATTCACACCAATTTGTACATCATTTCTAGACCTCAAACGCATTAGAAATTCAAAGACGTCACACAATATTTTATTGAATATCTGGTATTTCAAACCTGAAGTGAAACGTAAGAAAATCCTGGTGAGGTTACTAAACACTGTTCTTCATGTATAGAACTCCTGGTGAGGCTAGCAGGCAGTATCCTTCACATGTAGAAGTCCTGATGAGACACTCAGACACGATTCTCCACGTGTAAAAGTTCTTATTAAACTGTTCTTCTTCGTTTGTAGAGGTCCTGATGAGATTTACATTATCTTCATGTCTAAAGATCCTGATGAGAGAGACAATATCCTTCACATGTAGAGGTCCTGATGAGATTTACATTATCTTCATGTCTAAAGATCCTGATGAGAGAGACACTATCCTTCACATGTAGAGGTCCTGATGAGATAGACACTATCCTTCACATGTAGAGGTCCTGATGAGATAGACACTATCCTTCACATGTAGAGGTCCTGATGAGATAGACACTATCCTTCACATGTAGAGGTCCTGATGAGATAGACACTATCCTTCACATGTAGAGGTCCTGATGAGATAGACACTATCCTTCACATGTAGAGGTCCTGATGAGATAGACACTATCCTTCACATGTAGAGGTCCTGATGAGATAGACACTATCCTTCACATGTAGAGGTCCTGATGAGATAGACACTATCCTTCACATGTAGAGGTCCTGATGAGATAGACACTATCCTTCACATGTAGAGGTCCTGATGAGATAGACACTATCCTTCACATGTAGAGGTCCTGATGAGATAGACACTATCCTTCACATGTAGAGGTCCTGATGAGATAGACACTATCCTTCACATGTAGAGGTCCTGATGAGATAGACACTATCCTTTACGTGAGTAGATCATGATGAAATTCCCAGACACTATCCTTCACGTATAGAGGTCCTAATGAGACTGCTAGACAATATGCGATACGTTTGGAAGTCTCTTGTAGTATGGCGATTAGAATACTTCTAAACTTCCTTTCCTAAAACATACTCGTACAAACAACAACAAAAACACACATATGGGGTGACACTTTTGTTGCAGCCTGATTGTAAAGGAAACTTTTCTGTAAAAGCGGACTTACAGATCCATCAAATAAAGGACTGAGGTTTTGTAAGTGATACTACTTTGTTACTGGACTCATTATTTATAATGGTTACGTTTTCATTCATGGAAAGAATTTACAGGCTTTTATGGCGTTTATAAAATAACATAATCACATTCTAATTAACTGATTAATCACTTAAGTTGGTGTCTTGCGTGAAGTGCACTACTTTATAAAAAGTGTCGTTTCTCATATTCCTTGAAACATAAAATATAAATTTTCCACCACTAATCAGCTATTATATTGAATATTACATTAAAACATAACGGCATTGATTCTTTGTTATACCTAGTTACTTAAAATGAAATAATGGCTTGAAAATATTAGCTCCATTAGTGGCTCATTGATATGTTTAAAGGCTTATTACGCTGACAACGGGTTTCGATACCCGTGTTAGGAATAGAACGCCCATTGTGTAGCTTTACGCTCAACAGCAAATCATAAACATTACTTCTTTTCTCGATATTTTTTTAAGTCTAATGAAAATACAGCAATGTACGCATTTAACAGGTGGATCGAAATAACTCGTCGAATCAGTTAATAACTTAGTCATTAGTTATAAAAAACAGTGACTAAAATTTCAATTATGAAGAATGAACGGCATCTTAATTTTTAATTACACAAAAGAAACGTTTACAATATTTTTGAAATATTTTTGCTAAGACGACACCGACTTTTAATAGAAACAAACAAAAAAAACGTAAAATTTGTCCCCAAAAGTTAAAAGTATACATTATTTTTACACGTAAAATGGACTGTAACACCAGGAACGTTTAAAAAATATTTAAAATTATTGATTAAAGATGTCATCTTTACTTCTTCATAAATGAGAAAAACTCTCTGAAAAATGGATAATTCCGAAACGGGAGAAATAAGAAGAGTTCCACATCCCTGTAAGAATAATCCACGTTGAAAGAGTTTATTGTTTCACAGACCATCGTTATTGTTGCAGTTTATTGTTTCACAGACCATCGTTATTGTTGTAGTTTATTGTTTCACAAACAATCGTTATTGTTGTAGTTTATTGTTCACAGACAATCGTTATTGTTTCACAGACCATCGTTATTGTTGTAGTTTATTGTTCACAGACAATCGTTATTGTTTCACAGACCATCGTTATTGTTGTTATTTTTTTCACTATCGCGAGGAATAACCAAAGTGTAAATGTTCTCAATTCTCCACTGTCTCGAATGTCAACTGAAATTGAAAGAGCTGATATGTATTCTAAGTTATCTTAGTTGAACGAATGCTAGTATTCCTTGCACGCGTGACTGAGCAGCTGTTTAAGAGCAGGTGTCTATAAGCTCAGTTATTTTTCCAGTTATCAGTACCAACTCTTTGAGTTGTTTATAATATACCTTTAGCAGTTCGTCTGTGTACTGTAAAAAAAATGTCTGATGATCTCTGAGAATTTCTAATGTAAAATTAATTGATGTTTACGTTTGGTAAGGAAACATGAATCTGTCTGTCCATTAGGGTTACCAAAACATACATAGAAAATGAAAAAATTGTTGATAATTTATAAAATATCTTAAAACTTTTGCATGTTTTTAATACCACGGTGTTTAGTACAACGCTTTTTAAAAGACCACTGATCTAAAACTAAAGTTAATCATTTGTGACAAATCTTTATTCCAAAGGAATAGATTAATCTAAGGCTTCATTTGATAATTTGTTACAAATTCTCATTCCGAAAGAGTAGAATAATCTATGACTATAGCTAAATCTTTTTGACAAATCTCATTACCGAGGAATAGGATTAATCTGAGATTTTAACCTTTCTTTATTGTCAGTTTCTTATTCCATGGTTTTATATTTATTCCAAAACTTTAGCTAATTACTGCTTGAAAAGTCTTACTCTCGAAATTTAGGTTAATATAAACTAAAGTTAATAACTGGTGACAAATTAAATCCTTATTCGGGAAGTGTATAGTTATCTAAGACTAATTACTAGTGGTAAATTGTTATCTCGTGGAATAAATTAAACCAAAAGGCTCAGCTAAATCTTTAATAGAAATTAAGTATGTTTGTAAACAGAATTGTCGATGCTCCCGCTTTGTTTAACGCATTATAATTTAGTCTGGATAAGTGTTTCAATATATATTTCTGTGATACTTTTGGGTGCTACGAATGATCGTAATTCACACAAGTCCATAATAAGCATTTCTTGTTTTATACTCTTCAGATAATAGAAAGAAATTTATTTGAATTTTTATAAATATAGGCATGCAAATACAAAATTAAAGTTTGATTTATATTTTGAATATAAAAAGTTAGATAAGAACTTAAAGCAGACAGAAAAGTCAACTTGTCAAAGTCGCTAGTTAACCATATATGCTCCATTAAATATGTTTGTTTTGGAAAGTAACATAAATTTCAAACTCGACAAAATATCAATTCTCTGTTATTCTTGTAGGGAAAAAAAAGGGAATCCTCAATAGCTGTGGTGCTTGAAATTCTTTAAGGTGAAATTAGAGCAAATTGATCTACGAAATTTTTTTCTTTTTATTTGCCATATATTT
The DNA here is from genome assembly GCF_004210375.1 of Tachypleus tridentatus. Taxonomy (NCBI): domain Eukaryota; kingdom Metazoa; phylum Arthropoda; class Merostomata; order Xiphosura; family Limulidae; genus Tachypleus; species Tachypleus tridentatus. The sequence continues at coordinate 28,380,674 of NC_134836.1, forward strand.
GTGCTCGAGCAATACCATTCGTGGAGTGCGCGTATAACTGATTGGAACTTATTACTGATCAAGATCTCTACTACTTTACTTTCAAACTGAAATTACTGCAGGCATGATTGGAGTAAATTAATCTGTGAGACCTTGGGCGTGATCAAATACATAAATTGATAGGGTCTGAACTTCTGTGTCCAAAACTGCAATTAAATCTCAAATCAGTCAAGAGATGACGAAGTTATTAGGTGAAAGCTTTTACTTAAAAACAAACAAAAAATAACAACTCTGAATCATTTTATGAGCCGAATTGCAGCAGCTATAAAAGAATGAATGTGTATAGTCGTGGAACTTCCTGATACTTCGAAAGAAGGGAAATTGTCTCTCAATAGAATCTTCTGTTAAATCGGAGGAAGGAGAAATGTTTTGTAAAACTTATACCAAAATCAAGCGAAAGGTTTAGTTGTGAAGCCTTTTGTGTTATATGCTTGATATTGCAATATTCTAGTAGATGTATTATTTATTTTTATTTCCTTATTATTGTTGTATAGGTTTACTTATATTTATAAAACCAAGTGCTGTTTCTTTAATCATATAAGTTCCTTAGTAAAAAATCAATAAATGTTAAAACAACGGCTTATTTAATAATCTATAATCCAGTTGAAATTTTTAGAATATTTTAGGACAAATGGTTTTAAATTTAAAATTAAAGTTAATGTTAAAAGAGCTTCATAAAGTTTATGATATAGCAACATCATGTTGGATTGCGTATCGGATGGTCCAAGTTTTGAGTCAACATGTTGCTTCACACACTCTGTACTTTCAACTGTGAGGCGTTATAAAAGTAACAGTTAATTTCGTTATTCGGTTGAAAGTAGCCGCATAATAAGCTGTAAGTGATACTGACTGTTTTCCCTTTTTCCAGATAGAATTTTTAAACTAGGGATGAATATTTCCCAGTCCAAGAATCCCTGACTCCACCGTTTAGTCCAAGTATCGCATAAGGCCGTGTTATGGTTGAGAATGACAATATGATTTTTCAAAATATCTTCTATGGCATGGAATGCCCATTCTATTATTCGTTGAGTAAATCACCAGGTATACAGTTATAATTAACATATGTCGCTGTTTCTCTTGACACGGAAATTTATGTTTGGAATTGAACTTTAATTTGATTACGTTTTGTTTTCGTCTCTGTATTGGTTCTCACACTTTATATAGGAGCATATACTTTAATGAGAAACTAAGCCTTCTTTCGAGGGAAAAACCTTGTTTAATTACACGAGGGTAGAGCTAAGTCTGCTTTCATGGGAAAAACCTTGTTTAATTACACGAGGGTAGAGCTAAGTCTGCTTTCATGAGAAGAGCTAAGCTCTGTGGGTCGAGAAATCAGTGATTAAAGACACCCAACTGCCGAAGTGATGCGATTAGCAGGTGGCACAAATAATTATTCTGAGATTGTAATGAAAATTTATAATTTTTTGTTCGTTAACTAATATATTATGGATTTCCAAGTATCGATGGGAGAAGCTCATAAACATCATTCTACAACCAGTAAAATAGGGCTAAACTGTAGAGTTAAATAGAGTTCACTATGCTTTACGAATGTAGCAAGTTGTAACTGTTCTTTTTAGATATTTGAATAGTTGTTTACAAACAAAGCAGGTAAAAATTACATGAACAAATATTCATATTCTAAAAACTGTTTTTAGAGCTCTTTAACTCCGTGAAATTGTCGTTTTTTTCATCTGACAGTTTAATCCAACTTCCTTTTAATTTTTTACATGTACCTGTATATTTCATTGAAAAATAAACTTTAGAAGCAGTTCCTTAATAGAAACAGGAATTTGAAAATGTAAATTATAGAAGTAACATGCAAGGGTATCCCAAAAGTTGGTGGGGGATGTGGTTAACTAGATGGTTTCGTCTATCGTTTCAAAATTAGAAAAGGCTGTTCATTGATAACATTGTGTGTAGCTTTGTTAGAAAATTTCATTTTGTTCCTGATATGCACGCAAAGCTACACAATGGTCACATACACTTATCATCCCTAATTTTAAGCTGATAAACTACAGAGAATGGAAATATTCAATGAGTCCTACTACAACTTTTGGGCTCTTGTAATCAAATAGTGGTATTTTAATGGTATTAATATAACACATCTACAGCCTAGTAGCGGTAGATCTACAGATTTACAACGGTAAAATCAAGGTTTTGATTTTCCTTGGTGTACACACATAGATGTTCTGATGTGGGCTGCTATAGGAAAAATATCACACACACACTTTGCTTTTTGGAAAATAATGTGTGTGTGTTTTTCTTATAGCAAAGCCACATTGGGCTATCTGCTGAGTCCACCGATGGGAATCGAACCCCTGAGAAAAATAATAAAAAATCTGGACATTCAGATTCGTAGTCTGGAACGCTGATCACTATCAACTTAGACAAACAAAACCTAAACAAAAATAATAATATCGGAACAGACTTGGTCCCTTTAAACGAATTGAAGAATAGATTTGGTTTAGTTATTAAATGTCGCGCAAAGCTACACGAAAGCTATATTCGCTAGCCGTCCCTAATTTAGCAGTGTAAGACTAGAGGAAAGCAACTAGCCATCTCCACCCATCGCTAACTCTTGGACTACTCTTTTACTAACGAATAGTGGGATTGACCGTCACAATATAACAACCCCAAGGCAGAAAGGGCGAGCATGTTTTGTGCGACCGAGATTCAAACCCGCGACCCTCAGATTACGAGTCAAACGCCTTAACCCACCTGGCGTTGTGCATGGAGGTAGAAAGACTAAACGAACATTTGAAAGTTGAACTTTTGGGTGATAAGTTGAATTATCTAGGAAAAGTGGAATTTTCCTATTCTCTTGTTCCATTCTTTTGTTTAATTTGTTCAAAACTTTCTCGAATATAGCACTTGTCATCCAAGCTATATTATTCGCTTTCAATTCCACAGAAAGTTGATTCTTTCTTAAGTTTTTGAAACAGAGGGGATTTTCGCTTTTACCTATTACCCATGGTAAATTATCCCTAAGTTTTAAAATTAGGGAAGATGGGAATTTATTTTTTCATGAGAAATATTTAAAGAGTAGAATTTTGCACTTAAAAGACAAATAAATTTTAAAAATCATTAATCTAATTTAACTGCAAAAATAATGACAGCAGAAAAGAAGAACTGAATATATTTAACCAATACTTATTGTAACAAAATGTCCGAGAATTTATTTATACTGAAGAAAATTAATATTCAATCAAAACCATTTTATCCACCTTGCTCAGGTTCTAATTATCTATTAATTATCTATCAACAAGTATCTAGATAGATAGATCTATCTGGTGAAAGATTTTCGTCCACGTTACGCAGGTTCGCCACATAGAGGGCGTTTCATAAGAGAATTTTAAGATAATGCTTGACCTGGCATGGCCAGGCGGGTTAAGGCGTTCGACTCGTAGTTTGAGGGTCGCGAGATCGAATCCCAGTTGTACCAAACATGCTCGCCCTTTCAGTTGTGGGGGCGTTAGAAAGTTATGGACAATCACACTATTCGTTGGTAAAAGAATAGCCCAAGAGTTAGCGGTTGGTGATGATGACTAGCTGTCTTCCCTCTAGTCTTACACTCCTTAATTAGGGAGGCTAGCGCAGATAGCCCTCGTGTAGCTTAGCGCGAAATTCAGAACAAACAAACAAGACAATGCTCCAAAATTTTGATATTTCCGGCTTGTGCAGGTTTCCGCCTTATGCAGTTCCGGTTTAGACAGGTTGTACTGTAAAAACAAGTCGCACACGCTGCTTCCATGTTTTATTTAATGTTAAAAAACAACCTACATATGGTGCTTTTCGGTGTTATCTGATGTTAAAAATAGTTTAGTTAATTTGTTTCTAATTTTGTTCTGATGTTAAATAACAACCAACACAAATAGCTCGTGATTCTTATTTGTTGTTAAAAAAACACACAAGTTGCTTATATCTGTTATTTGTTGTTTAAAATTAATTTACACGTGTTGCTCGTAACTCTCTTATGTTGTCAAAAAGCAAGCTGTGCAAGTTGTTTGTACCCTTGCTTATTGTTTTAAAAACAACCTACTCGGCCAGTTATGAATTATCAATTGTTGTTGAAAAACATACCTAAAGGTTATTTGTAATTCTCATGTGTTGTCAGAAAACTATTTACAAAATTTCGTTGTGAATTTCGTTTGTTCTTAAAAACAATTTGTACAAGTTTCCTGCAATTGTGAAAAAAAAAACATCTAAATAATTTACTTCTAATTCTCATTTCGTATTAAAAAAACAACCTAATCAATTTGTTTGTAACTCATCTATTGTTAAAATAAAACATAAACAAGTTTATTGTGTACTGTCATTTGATCATAAAAATAATCTACACAAGTTGCTTGCAACTGTTTTTGGTTAAAATAATATCCTACACGTGTTGTTTGTAACCATAATTTGTTGTTAAAATACAACCTGTATAAGTTGTTGCTGATGTTAAAAATGAAAAGACAAACAAGTTACTTCTAACTTTTATTTTTGTGAGAACTATTCGAAACTAAGCAGAACTTCAACATCGAGTCGAACCAAATCCATTCCAACATGCAGAAAAGTTGTAACTTTTTATGAGCTAATACAAAAAAAAAACTTTAAATTATTTTCGCCTCTACTGTTCCTAAAATGATACAATTTAGATGGATATTGAGGAAGCTTATCCAAAACACTAAGACCTGGGAAAGAAACAGTTTAGATATGCGTTCGAGCGATGGCCAGTGACTCAGCGAGCTTTGACGATATCCAACCCAACTATGTCTGTTTTTGTCAAAAAAAAAAAAGTCACTGGCCTTCTAGTAACGCGTTACTCTCGAAGTTTTGTCTTCGACGTTGCTGGCCCGGCATGGACAGGTGGGTTAAGACGTTCCACTCGTAATTTGAAGGTCGCGAGTTAGAATCACGGTCGCACCAAATTTGCTGGCCCTTTCAGCCGTGAGGGCGTTATAATGTGACTTTCAATCCTACTATTCGTTGGTAAAAGAGTAGCCCAAGAGTTGGCGGTGGGTGGTGATGACTAGCTGCCTTCCTTCTAGTCTTGCACTGCTAAATTAGGGACGACTAGCGCAGATAGCCCTCGTGTAGCTCTGCGCAAAGTTTAAAAAACAAAACAAACAATTGATGTCGCTATCAATAAGACATTTTAACGAAACTTGTGATCTCGAAGAACATTTAAATAGAAGGAACTTCAGAGAAGTGAAATATCCAAAAGAACAAATAAAAACCGATGACGTGTGATGAAAAATTAAGCTTTATATATAACCGTTTTATAGAATATCTAGATTCTTATTCCAATTTGTATAGTAGTGAATACGTAACTACAATTATAAACGATACGAAATAATGAGCAGTGATGTTTAACGGTGTGATTTTAATAATGACCTTAAAACAAAACACTGTTTATTAAGGAGTTGTTAGAACAAACACTGTTTAGTAAGGAGTTGTTAGAACAAACACTGTTTAGTAAGGAGTTGTTAGAACAAACACTGTTTAGTAAGGAGTTGTTAGAACAAACACTGTTTAGTAAGGAGTTGTTAGAACAAATACTGTTTAGTAAGGAGTTGTTAGAACAAATACTGTTTAGTAAGGAGTTGTTAGAACAAATACTGTTTAGTAAGGAGTTGTTAGACCAAATACTGTTTAGTAAGGAGTTGTTAGAACAAATACTGTTTAGTAAGGAGTTGTTAGACCAAATACTGTTTATTAAGTTGTTAGACCAAATACTGTTTAGTAAGTTGTTAGACCAAATACTGTTTAGTAAGTTGTTAGACCAAATACTGTTTAGTAAGTTGTTAGACCAAATACTGTTTAGTAAGGAGTTGTTAGACCAAATACTATTTTGTTGAAACCAGTTGTAAAATTTAAAATAATTTCTCTTCTTTATTTTCAATTTCAGAACAGTGAAAGTGATACAAGGATTTTTAAAAATATTTTATGTTACTTTGTTTGTTTTTACAGCTCTCTTTATGGCTTATAACTCTAAACATTAGGTTTCGATATCCGATGTTGGCAGAAAAATAATAGCCCAGCGTACTGCTTTGAAATAAAGAAACAAACAATTGATATTGGTATTAAAATATCAGGTAAAAAAATCAGTGCTTTGACCTTTGACTTGATTATTGGCGACCATTGCAAATGTATCACCTTACTTCACTAAAAGTTTTTAATAGCATACTCGTAAAATGCTTTGACCCTGGTGACCCAGCATTAATACTGAGTTGTTATAACGTTAAAAACATTTACTCTATAAAATGGATTCATTTGTCTTAAATATTTCTTGTTAAAGAAAAACAATATATAAACGCATCAAATGCTAAAATACCCACACTTTGTCAACAAAGTTAGAAAAAAATTGACCTTTACTCTCCAGATAATAAATAAAACATTTATAGCCAACACTTCATTAATGCAGTTTTATCAAGGTTAGTAGTACAATAATTATTATATTTGCTGTAAAGGAAATATTTTTTTTCTACCTATATTGCCAAGATGTCTAAGTAAATCCTTTCGGTATTGAAGAAATATTCTAAAAAAACACACTAAAAGTTTAATTCTAAACTAATAAATAATATTTCATTTTTTTTCGATCTACCATAGATGAGTAAGTATAGAAAGTCGACTATCTTGGTTAATTGCATGTTACGATTATCAACGTCATTCAATTTCAAATTGGTGTAATTTCCTTGTTGAATTATGGGTTGGGAGCTTGAAACGTGGGTCAAACTCTTATAAATTGGTGTTAATGATTTAGTATTTTAAACCAGGTTCAAATAGTAATTACTTAAATGCTCCAATTCTTTTAATATCATTACATTCCCCAGTAAAAAAGCCTTGTTTGAGACTTTTCATCTGATACTGACTACTTCTTTCGAATTGGGAGGTTTTTAGAAAAGTTGCCTAGATATACAACGTTTAATTAAGGATTATAAATGTGATTGAAAAGTAAAGAAAATTATAGCTTTATGACGTGGTGATTCATGATGTCGTAAATGTTTCAGTCATGGATACGTAGTCTGTGTATCACTTCATCAGGTAAGCTAGTATCTGGAGTCAATAACTAACTATAGAAGGTAAGAGAAGAACCTCAATTTCAAAACTACAAGTTGTTTTTTAGATTCTAATCTCGTGCAAAATTTCAGTAATGTAACTGTAAGTCCTAAAAAAAACGAACAAAAATTTATCTGATCGAACCGAATTAGAATGGGCCCGGCGTGGCCAAGTGTGTTGAGGAGTTCGACTCGTAATCCGAGGGTCGTGGATTCGAATCCCGATCGTACCAAACATGCTCGCCCTTTCATCCGTGGGGGTGTTATAATGTGACGGTCAGTCTCACTATTTGTTGGTAAAAGAGTAGCCCAAGAGTTAGCGGTGGGTGGTGATGACTAGCTTCCTTCCCTCTAGTCTTACACTGCTAAATTAGGGACGGCTAGCGCAGATAGCCCTCGAGTACGAAATAGCCCTTTGAATAGCCCTAGCGCAGATAGCCCTTTGAACGAAATGAAAAAAACACACACACGAATTAGAATATCTAATATAATAAAATATTCAAAATATCTACGTAAACACAGGAAGAGCTATTTGATCGTTTCATCTCAATTAAAAACAAATTGATGCGCGATTTTTATTCATTTTACACAGACACTAAGAAATGCTTACATTCAATTTTTTCGAATAAATTTTGAAAAAAAACGAAACTTTAGGGAGTTACATGGAAGATGAACACTACTCAGAGCTAATTAATTTAAAGTTACAGTATATGGATTTGTAAAAACCAGCTTCTTTGTTCTTCCACTGTTATGTTTACAGCTAAACACCTGTCTCAGTGCTACGTTTATGATTGAGTTCACAATAAAAAGAAAAGAGACCCATATTTCACATTTCATTAATATTTTGAAACCTGAGCCAGTGAAACTTGGAAATAGTAATTGAAAATAATTCTATTTCCTCGTTTTGGTGCAAAGTTCCAAAACCCAGAGTTGGTTAATATCATAACCAAACTTTGAGTTATATATTGTGACTCATACACGTGCTCATGGGGAGTGTTCTGAAGAGGAACATGTTTTAGAGGGAGATACGTGGCAAGTTGATAAATATGAATAAAATTAATACGTTTATTTGAAATATTACGTTTCTATAGTGGGATATTTATCTAATTAGTACATTACTACAAAAGTGTTATTTATCTAATTAGTGCATTACTACAAAAGTGTTATTTATCTAATTAGTGCGTCACTAAAGTGGTTTTATTTATCTAGTTAGTACATTACTACAAAAGTGTTATTTATCTAATTAGTGCATTACTAAAGTGGTTTTATTTATCTAGTTAGTACATTACTGCAATAGTGTTATTTATCTAGTTAGTGCATTACTACAAAAGTGTTATTTATCTAATTAGTGCATTACTAAAGTGGTTTTATTTATCTAGTTAGTACATTACTACAAAAGTGTTATTTATCTAATTAGTGCATTACTAAAGTGGTTTTATTTATCTAGTTAGTACATTACTACAATAGTGTTATTTATCTAATTAGTGCATTACTAAAGTGGTTTTATTTATCTAGTTAGTACATTACTACAAAAGTGTTATTTATCTAATTAGTGCATTACTACAAAAGTGTTATTTATCTAGTTAGTACATTACTACAAAAGTGTTATTTATCTAATTAGTGCATTACTAAAGTGGTTTTATTTATCTAGTTAGTACATTACTACAAAAGTGTTATTTATCTAATTAGTACATTACTACAAAAGTGTTATTTATCTAATTAGTGCATTACTAAAGTGGTTTTATTTATCTAGTTAGTACATTACTACAAAAGTGTTATTTATCTAATTAGTGCATTACTACAAAAGTGTTATTTATCTAGTTAGTACATTACTACAAAAGTGTTATTTATCTAATTAGTGCATTACTAAAGTGGTTTTATTTATCTAGTTAGTACATTACTACAAAAGTGTTATTTATCTAATTAGTGCATTACTAAAGTGGTTTTATTTATCTAGTTAGTACATTACTACAAAAGTGTTATTTATCTAATTAGTGCATTACTAAAGTGGTTTTATTTATCTAGTTAGTACATTACTACAATAGTGTTATTTATCTAATTAGTGCATTACTAAAGTGGTTTTATTTATCTAGTTAGTACATTACTACAAAAGTGTTATTTATCTAGTTAGTACATTACTACAAAAGTGTTATTTATCTAATTAGTGCATTACTACAAAAGTGTTATTTATCTAGTTAGTACATTTACTAATTACATTACTAAAGTGTTATTTATCTAATTAAGTGCATTACTAAAGTGGTTTTATTTATCTAGTTAGTACATTACTACAAAAGTGTTATTTATCTAATTAGTGCATTACTAAAGTGGTTTTATTTATCTAGTTAGTACATTACTACAATAGTGTTATTTATCTAATTAGTGCATTACTAAAGTGGTTTTATTTATCTAGTTAGTACATTACTACAAAAGTGTTATTTATCTAATTAGTGCATTACTAAAGTGGTTTTATTTATCTAGTTAGTACATTACTACAATAGTGTTATTTATCTAATTAGTGCATTACTAAAGTGGTTTTATTTATCTAGTTAGTACATTACTACAAAAGTGTTATTTATCTAATTAGTGCTCACTAAAGTGGTTTTATTTATCTAGTTAGTACATTACATCAATAGTGTTATTTACCTAATTACTACAGTGGTGTTCTTTAACTGTATAATACAGTTTCTTCTTTATGTTTTTTTCATACATTACTACAGTTGTGTTAGTTGCCAAGTTAGCAATAATGTAGTTGTGGATGTACAGTAACCAAATTTTCACTGTCTGTTTTTTTTTATTATTTTCAACTTCGTAATTTTTACTTAATCCGCCAAACGTTTACATAAGGATCGGTAAATATTTCTGTTATAGATGTACTAGTTGATTACAAACTAAAACTCAGGTATGGTTAGTTACCGTGTCACGTATAGTTGGTTACTGTGTAACGTATAATTAGTTACTGTGTCACTGAGATTTGGCCTGGCATGACCTAACGCGTAAGGCGTGCGACTCGTAATCTGAGGGTCGCGGGTTCGCGCCCGCGTCGCGCCAGACATGCTCCCCTTCCAGCCGTGGGGGCGTTATAATGTGACGGTCAATACCACTATTCGTTGGTAAAAGAGTAGCCCAAGAGTTGGAGGTGCTAGCTGCCTTCCTTCTTGTCTTACACTGCAAAATCAGGGACGGCTAGCACAGATAACCCTCGAGTAACTTTGTGCGAAATTCCAACACAAACACTGAGATTTTAAACATTAATTCATCAGTAAACATTCATCTTAATCCCAATAAAACCAAGAATTATTTATTTTTCAAACTTATTTCAATAGTAACAGCTGTAGTTTATAGAAAGATGTTGGTTACACTCCACATGATTATATCGGTTTATTTTCAACATAAAACTAAAATTTATTTCGATTTCTTACGGTTTCGGTTACAAAACAAACTGTCAGATGTCTATGGTAGTTTTTACGACTCAAGGCGTTTGTTAAGTGAGGGTATACAGGGTTATTCAAAGAATGAATACAATATTCCAAATGAGGCCTAACTAGTGACATTTGCAATGAAATGATAATGTCTTTAAACCAGTATTCAATACTTCTATAGATAGAACATAAAATCCTTTTTGTTATACCATTAGCAAAACACACTGTTTGGATGATTGATCGACTGTTAAACCAATATCCCTTACATTCGTGACACTATTAAGGTTAATAACATCTAAATTATATTTATAATTTAAATATTGGTAACCCGCATGGAATATCTTGCACTTATTATAATTAAAACTCATTTGCCGTTTATTTGCCCAATTAAATGATCTAAATCCTTTTGTAAATCAACAGTATCCTTTGCGCAAGTAGCAACACCCAAGATCATAATATAAGATGCAAATTTAAATAATTGTCTATTTATTGATTATTTCTTCATCTATATCATTGATATACATAAAAAGAAACAAAGGTCAAAAGCTTGAGTTCTGAAGTACCCCACTTATGACACTAATTCAGTTTGATTAAATTCCGTTTATATCAACGTTTTGCTTTTTTACATATAGCCACTCTTTTACCCATTTAGCAAACTTTTCCCACACACCTATAGAGATAGCTTCAACATAGCCAGGTGGTTAAGGCACTCCACTCGTGTCCATGGGTCACGGGTAGGTAAAATTCATAAGAGAATTTCAAGATAATGCTGGATCCGGCATGGCCAGGCGGGTTAAGGCGTTCGACTCGTAATTTGAGGGTCGCGAGTTCGAATTCCAGTCGCACCAAACATGCTCGCCCTTGGTAAAAAAGTAGCCTAAGAGTTGGCGGTTGGTGATGATGCCTAGCTGTTTTCCCTCTAGTCTTACACTGATAAATTAAGGACGGCTAGCGTAGATAGCCCTCGTGTAACTTTGCTCGAAATTCAAAAACAAACAATATTTTATCGATGGTCTAGATTCATAACGAGCAAATTAATTCTGAGTTGACATTTTACACCTCGCTTAAGCTAGCTAGCTGTCTTTTCTTGGCTGGCCTCGCACTGCTTTCAAGCTGACTCGAGTAGCTTTGCGCGAAATTCAAACCAAACCTATAGAGGTAATTGTTTCAAAAGTCTTGAATGTGGCACCTTGTTAAATGCTTTCTGAAAACCTGTATATATATAATATACACATTTACCCTCATTTACAACTCTATAAACCGTTTCTTGACACTCGTAGTGGGCAGAGCATATGAAGGCCTTAATGAAGCTTTGTGATGAATTGTAAACGAAATATTTTGTTTCATAACTATTTAGGTGACACATTTTTAAATAATATACACGTTTTAATGAAAAAAAAAATAAACAGGCCTGCCATCTGCTCAACAATATTGTTACTAATTTTAACAACTTTACAGGATGTCGAATAGAAAATATATTAACAGCTTCAATACTTCGTAAGATGTTTCGTTTTCTTGTTCAGATTAACCTATTGAATGAACTGTTATCATTAGTATATGTTTTACCTTTTCCATTTTGCCATCTTCACACAATGATCAATATTTTTTTACCATTTAAAGTGATTATTTATCTACACTGCTGGCTAAAATCTTAAGGCCAATGAACATAAAGAAAAAATGCATTTTGCGATGTTAGACTTAACCATTTATTTTAGTAGAGCTTCGAAAGATAAAAATAAGAAAAGAGAAAATAAAAATAAAAAAAACTTTTTTAACATTTAATAGGGAAAATGTGGAATTAGCCTAAATACTAGCTGATCAAAAGTTTAAAATCATACTGAAACGAAGCGTTAATAGGTAAACACGTAACGAAATTTAGTCATTTGTGTTCAAGCATTAGCGTTGTCAACATCTCCCACTGACATCTCCTGTGTTACATTGGATAGAAACATGGCAAAGGCTAAAAAGTTGACAGAGTTTAAACGTGGCAGAATTGTTGTGCTGTAAAAGCAAGGTCTCTCTCAACGGGCCATCGCTGGTGAGATTTGGCGCAGTAAAACTACTGTAACAGATTTCTTAAAAGACCATGACGGATACGGAATGAGAATTTCAAGTGGTCGGCCCAAGAAAATTTCGCCGGCGTTGAACAGGAGGATTCGACGGGTTGTCCAGCAAGACACCAGCCGATCGTCGAACCAGATTAAGGACCTAACGGACATAGAATCCAGCTCAAGAACAATAAGACGGCATCTAAAGAGAAAGGCTTTAAACACCGTAAACGTCTTCAAAGGCCACGCTTCCTTCCACACCACGAAACAGTTCGATTAAACTTTACTGAGAAGCACCAAACATGGGACGTAGAAAAGTTTTGTTCTTTGATGAAAAAAATTTAACCTGAATAGTTTAGACGGCTTCCAACGTTACTGGCACGATAAGGATATCCCACCGGAGACATTTTCTACACGACACAGTGGAGGAGGTTCCATCATGATGTAGGGTGCTTTCTCCTTCCATGGAACAATGGAGCTTCAGGTTATACAGAGGCGTCAAACAGCAGCTGGCTACAATGATATGTTGGAGAGAGCATCCTTATTGACTGAAGGTCCTCGCTTGTGTGAAAATGACTGGATCTTTCAGCAGGACAACGCTGCAATCCACAATGCACGTAAAACAAAGGACATTTTCATGTCGAATAACGTGATTTTTTCGGATCATCCAGAGTGTTCGCCCGAACTGAACCCAATTAAAATGTTTGGGGATGGATGGCAAGGGGAGTCTATAGAAATGGACGTCAATTTTAAACAGTGCATTATCTTCGTGAAGCCATCTTCACCATTTGGAATAACGTTCCAGCCAGCCTTCTGCAAACGTTTATATCGACCATGCCAAAGCGAATGTTTGCAGTTATTCGCAATGATGGCCGTGCAACTCAATACTGAGATCTCTTGTTGGGTATTTTCTACCCTGTTTAGGACTCCTCTTTGGTATGATCTTAAACTTCTCACCAGCTAGTATTTAGGCTAATTTCATAGTTTTCACATTTTTCTTATTAAATACTAATTTTTTTTTTATTTTCTCTTTTCTTATTTTCGTCTTTCGAAGTTCTACTCAAATAAGTGGCTGAGTCTAACAACGCAAAAATGCATATTTTTTCTTTCTGTTCATTGGCCTTAAGATTTTGGCCAGCAGTGTAGATAAATAATCACTTTAAATGGCTTTTGTTTTGCGTGTCATTAGAATGTTTAGATATTTAAGAATACTGATACAACATGAGTTATCGCTGTGGCAGTATTTCAGTTTTGGATAATGATTCGATCCTGTATATCACAGTAGAGCCATTTTTTTCTGTCTTGCCTCATTTATGGCCACTGATGACTCAGTGATAAGGTTTTGGGCTTATTGGATTTCGATACCCTTGATAGGCAGAGCACAGAAAGTCTCTTTCGTAGTTTTGTGCTTTGCATCAAACATACAAATAAAACCAATTTTATGATCAGATTCTTGTTACTGGACATGGCTTTATGGTTAGCGTGCCGGGCTGCAAATCTGACAGTCGAAAGTGTGAACACGCGATATGCCGCAGAACATGCTACATTTTAAAAGTAAAAGTCAGTCTCTCAATTTGGTTTGTAGATGGCAAGTTCTGCTGACTGAATGCTTCCTTCTGGTTAGTGTTTCAAAGTTACACGCAATTAGGCCTAAACCTTGGGGCTCGCATCCTGGCTAAGCAAATTATGAGGCGCATTAGGTTCCATTTAGAATAAAAATATGAATTAATAATCAAGTTACATCATATTTCTAATTCGGATAGCTGCATTTCTGTAATATCATACCGCACGTCCAAAATATATAACTAAAAGAAGATTAGTATTCAATAGGTAATATAAAAATGTTAAATGTAAATGTTTCTTAAGACATTACACCCCTCCTACTGGATAATCTAACGTTCTTAAGTTTCATTCAACCTTTATTCTGCAAATAATGTGCTTTGAGTTCAAAGAAAACATCTAATGATTTCCATTCTTGTTTTAGGAACATATTTTCGCCTGACATTAGTCATGATAACCCCTTACTAAAGATTTAGTTGTTGAAAACAGTTCCCTGATCAAAATTCTTTTTCCTTTTTTCATCGTTCGTCATGGCCAGGTGATTAAGGCGCTCGACTCTTAATGTGAGGGTTTCGGGTTCGGATCCCCGTCACATCAAAGATGTTCGCCCTTTCGTTGGTAAAAGAGTAGCCAAAGAGTTGGTGGTGGGTGGTGATGACTAGCTGCCTTCCTTCTGGTCTCACACTGCTAAATTAGGGACGGGTAGCGCAGATAGCCCTTGTGCACCTTTCCTCGAAATTCAAAAGACAAACAAACAGGTCTTTGTTCACAGAAATAAAATAACGTCAAACATGAAGTTATTTGTGCAGCTTTTATTGTGACCATGAACTTTCTACAAGTGATTTAAGGAATGCCAACAAATAATAAGTAACTTTTTGTTTGCTGAGGAATGTTATATCTCAGATTAAACTCCACGTGAATCATCCTGGCTAAAAAACGTAATATTAGAAAAGAATTCTCAACTTATTACTCTCTAAAAGCAAACAAACTTGGATGTATTATAATTATTTATTTCTCATAAATGTTTGAAAATTACAGGGCTTTATTCAGGAGAAACCTTTTTATTTTAGCTTTAAATGCTGAGATGATAACTCTAGTGGTGATGGAAATATTGAACTTACGCATTTAAAATTAAAATACAGGTTTATTACGAAACAAAGAAAAATAAGTCATAGACTTCGGTAAAAATACAAGCTTAATTTTTTCAAACAAAATATACACTGGAACATTATGGATCAGCGAGTGTTTACTGTTTAATGTAATCCCACATTTGTTTGGAAATCTAACGGCTGCATTCGTACACATATACGTCGATGTGAATAATTTGTTGCACACCTGAATTAATGTACGTGTTTCGGTTTTGAATGCTGTGACATTCATTTTGTTGAACAAGACGTGTGTTCAGTTCGCATTCCTACTTGTCGTCTTATGCCACTCATATCCTGTCACGACAATGGTATTTCTCAGAAATAATTAAATATAAAGGTCAGCAATGGTATAATAGTGAAGGTCAGCTCAGTCTATCAGTTAAAAAGTCATGTTTTGTAGAAGTGTCTCATGTATACCCTAGAATACAATGGTTTTAAAAGTGTTTTAGTCTTTTGTTAGTCTTAAGTGCTTCTTTAATAATTAAATAATAAATGGGTTAATGATTAATTAAAGTTATAAGAACATTAATGGCTGCTAAAGTATCGACTGTTTTAATTTCAGGTTATAGTGTTGGACCCAAGATAAAGGCAATAAAAATGTTAGACTTACAGTTTTCTTAGACAGGAAAAAATTAAGGTTTTTGAATAACAAATTTAATATAAAGAAAAATAAAAGTTACATTGTTTACTCAGTTCTTTACAGTAAAGTTAAAATTGAAATGTGTGGGTTACTTTTTATGCAAAGCAGCGCATGCTTTTTCAGTAAAGCTACATGTATTTAAGGCTTCGATTTAACACGAGAACCGCCAAGGTAGTCAATTTATAAGTACATTTTGTTTGCCTGGTGGTTCTAGTGGAAACCATTTAAAACTTCAATATTTTTCGCGACCGTGAAATAAAGATTTACCAGTTCCGTTAACAAACACTATTATTGAAGAACATTGATAATTATAGCTTTGGCTGAATGCACGGAGCTGTTATTCAACTAATACTAGTTTTTTTATTTGAACAGTAAAAATCCTTTCTTAAGCATAGTTGTTTCTCTAGACTACTTTATGGTTTTAAATTCATTTATACGTACAGACTGGTATCTCCTCTCTATACACGTCTAACGACATGTTATGATAATTTTATATAGGCTAACTCAATATAACTCAATATAAATATTTAGGCACTCTGTTTTGTAAAAGACTGCATAGAATACTGAAGAAGTTGTTGTTATATAAACAAGCAACATATATATATATATATATATATCGATTAATCTGTTATATAACTTGTCTTATTTAGCAATTTAGCTAAAATAACAAGTGCTACCATCTATCGCGTGTGAAAGAAACTACAACTCTTTGAAATAACACTGCACAACAAAGTTGTTGCTTCTTGAACACTGTTGGGTGTTCCTTATAGATTTTTGGCTGCTGATCACAAAAATCACATGCAAATTTGCCCATCACGTACAGTTTCATCGAAATCTCAGTGTTGTCATATTTTTTCTTATATTTGTGTCCAAACATTTTCGTTTCTGTAAGAGACCAAGGAACAATGTTTTGTGCACTGTGGGCATGTCCAGGCATGAAATCAGACCAGGTTGGAAGCTGTTCTGTGGAAGTATGCATGCAGCCCAGGCATGCCTGGGCAGAACGGACACTGTCTCAGCAGACGATAAAGGTGGCTTGCATACACAGATGCTGCTCATTGGATTAATATAGACCTTATAGTGTTACGGCCTGGCGTGGCCAAGCGCGTAAGGCGTGCGACTCGTAATCCGAGGGTCGCGAGTTTGCGCCCGCGTCGCGCCAAACATGCTCGCCCTCCCAGCCGTGGGGACGTTATAATGTGGCTATCAATCACACTATTCGTTGGTAAAAGAGTAGCCCAAGAGTTGGCGGTTGGATGGTGATGACTATCTGCCTTCCCTCTGGTTTTACATTGCTAAATTAGGGACGGATCGGTGCAGTGGGCTAACAACCTACTCACTTAAATACTTGTTGAAGAATCCGCAAGCGATTGCGGCCCTATGTTCCTAGATGGAATCTAATGGTGATAACTAACTTATAGTGTTACGTATTGTTTCAGAATATAGCATTGTGTCAGTAGCACTGTAACAAGTAAGTTAGATGTTTTACAGGACGATTGGTGTCGGTCAATATGTCTTGTCAATGTCGTAACAGCCGCGATACATGCTGCTATATTTGTGGCGTGTATACGTTTGTTCATCAAAGACGTTCAATGACTGCTCTTGTGAAGAAATCATATCATCTGTACTTCAGCTGTAAAATTGGTGATCAATACCAGGAATGGGTGCTTCACATTTGTTGTGCGACATGTGCTGTCTGTCTGAGAACTTGGCTCAGAGGCACTCGAAAGACGATGCTATTTGCTGTCCCGATGATATGGCGAGAACAGAAAGACCATGTGACGGACTGTTCCTTCTGTTTGATTAATGTGTCTGGTTTCTCTGCCAAAAACAAGAAGTCAATTGAATACCCTTATCTGCCTTCAGCAATGAGACCCGTGCCACATGATGACAGTCTTCCAATTCCGAAACCAACAGAGGAATGGACCTTAGACGAACCAGATGAAGAAACTGCAATGCTGAAAACTGGCAGTGACATTGATCCGGATTTTGAACCTTGCTCCTCAGGCGATCCACATTTCATAACACAGTCAGAATTAAACGATTTGGCCAGAGATTTGGGTCTGTCAAAAGCAAAAGCCGAATTGCTGGGTTCGAGACTGCAGGAATGGTGTTTGCTGTCACCAGGTGCGAAAGTTTCTGTTTTTCGAAGCCGCCAAGACGATATAACCAAATTCTTTGCACAAGTTGACAGTCTCTGTTTCTGTGTTGACATTGAAGGATTGTTCTCTGCTTAAGGGTTGTAACCATGACCCGCAAGAGTGGCATCTCTTTAATGATTCATCAATGTTAAGCCTCAAAGCTGTTCTGTTACACAATGACAAAGTTCACCCTTCAATACCTGTTGGCTATGCATCACACATGAAAGAAACCTACGAGAACATGGAAATGTTGATGAAGCACATCCAGTACAGCAAGTACAACTGGAATATCTGTGGAGATCTGAAAGTCGTTGCTCTGTTACTGGGACTGCTGCTCGGCTATACAAAGTACTGTTTAATCTGTGAATGAATGTGGTCATGTTTCATCTGTGACAGTCTTGCCAAAGAGTCACATTATTCTAAACAGAACTGGCCACTCCGTAAAAAGTTAGTTCCAGGACAGAAAATTGTGGCGCATGAACCGCTTATTGACCCGGCAAAATTTTTTGCCTCCTCTTCACATAAAATTGGGATTTATGAAGAATTTCGTGAAAGCAATGAACAAAGTATTAGAAACATAAACGCAATTAAATATGTTATTGCCGGTAAACAGTTAACTGTCTATTTCTCAGAGTTCGTACGTGATGAAGCAAAACCAAAACTATATTTGTGCATACCCACCAGGTACCTGTCACAATCAGCAAAAACTTTTCAGGAAGAAAAAGTTTTCAAAACATTGTTGTGCAGTGATATTATAAATGTGTTTTGTTATATTAAAACCACATTAAGATATTCTCTGTGTTTATCAAAGGGAATCAAATCCTTACTTGTAGCAAAAATTTAGTGCTGTCCTATCGGGGGAACAAATAAATGTAATATTATCCTGTAGGTCAGCGGTAGCTTTAAGGACTTACAACACTGAAATTCGTGTTTCAATTACCTCGAGGGTGTGGGTTTTGCACCAAAACATACAAAGTAAAATATAATAGTATAATCTATTTCTCTACCTGAGCTTAAACAGAAAGTTTTTTGAATTTCATGTGTATATTAAAATTTTTCTCTTTGCACGAAGTTAGGGAAAGAAATGAGAAAAGTTTGATTCCAAACTAAAATCAAACAACAAGAACAACAAAATACCACAACATTGTTTCTATGAGATACTTAAAAATAAAATATTCAAAACGTGTAGGAAAATCTTAGTATTTGACTTCAAGAGCAGAAATTAACTGGTTAATTTGGGGTTAAGACTAAGATTTTTTTTTGCTCTTGCTATTATAAAAAGCGCTTGTCTATATTGAACTTTCTTCATGTTCACTACATCAATAATTTTTGTGAAACGTCTGCAAAATTTGTGGAGCAGCAATTATTATTTTAAATAAGATAAAGTATTTTGTCCAAATTCATAAAAACTATAGTGATACATGAACATAATAATGCATAATATCAAAGAAATAACAAAACTTAAAAATCACCACTAATTTCGGCAAGTCAAGTATCTCATTTTCTCGAATCATTACGTCTCACGACAGAACTTTATCTATTTTCTTTTTGTTTCTATAAAAAAAATAGGTAGTGGTAGTGTGTTCATCTTCTGGTTAAGACTGTTTTTCTTAACTTAATGTCAAGGGATTTCAGTATTCTAACATTTCCTAGGAATGGAGAATGATGTAAAGAGAAAACAAACTGGAGGTAGAATTCTGTGTCTTAGAGCAAAGCCACATTAGAATATCTGCTGTATTCACTGTGAGGAACTGAGTCCCGGATTTTGGTGCTGAAATTCCAAAAACGTACCGAGAGACATGAAGGTAAATACAATACGTATAGATATCTTTGACCATATTACCTCATAAATTGATTCGCTAACCTGTCCAAAAGTTCAACGTTCACTACGTAATTCGGAAGAAAAAAAAGTACTTTCAAACAGCGTTGAATTCAACGTAATTCTTCAGAGGAGGAAAAGAAGGAAATCAAATTATTAAAAACTGCTTATTTTCGACACTAATTTGACATGAGAACAGTTTTCTTCGCTCTTTGAAAATGGCAACTTGGTTTGTTGAAACATACGCCATTTTAAGTTTTAAAAATTCTTTCGTGCTTTTTGAATTAAAATTATATATCTTTTTTTTTTTTTAATAATGATTCGATGCATTGACATTCTTTGCTTATGATTTAGATGCCAGACCTATTAGGATTTCCGAACACTTTGTTCCAGGTACTAAATTATTCTACTTGTTTCTGAAGTGGTTACTAGTATTTCACTTGCATTATTTAAATGTTCAGAACATTTGTTTTATGAATTTGAATACGATTGTTACTAAGCTATTTACTGCCTAAAAATTTTTTTGTGTGTGGTATATATATATATATATATATGTATTAACCAAGATGAATTACGTTCTTTGTCCTGTTACATCATCAATTTTCACGTGTAAATGTTAAACGATTTCGATATTTCGTAAAGAAAATATGGATCTCTTGTTCAATACCTTCTGAAGGGGCACATACACGTAAAATAACTTTTACACAAGTGAATTGCTTGTGTCTCTCATGGATAACCAGCAGAATGTATGGAAGTTTCCAAAATTTGTTAAAAAAAATTTTAATTTTCAGTTGTCAAGATGCGTTCCACACAGCTGTGTTTTTACATTCATCCATCTTCATTACACGCTATTACTATATAGTAATGTAAAAATCTATTTAGAAATTTGCTTCAATGAAATGTAAAAAAACAAGAGAAATTCTTAACTCTTTAACAACATGTTAATGAATAGTCGAAGGGCGGGAATTTTGTTTTGTTCTAAAAAAATCAAACAAACAAAAAGGCATAACGAGCGACAGCCATTGCAGGGATCAAATCCCGAATTTTAACTTTATGAGATCTTTACATCTACTAAGTTATTAGTGGCACGAAATATCGAGAGCATTTGTATTAAAATACTTAAAGGGTGAAAACAGACCATTATTGGCTCCTTATTTTTATAATGATAAGTTTTTGTTTGTTTTCAATTTCACGCAAAGCTACATGAGGGTTATCTGCGCTAGCCTTCCCTAATTTAACAGTGTAAGACTAGAGGGAAATCAGTCATCATTACCTACCGCCAACTCTTGGGCTACTCTTTTTCTAACGAATAGTGAGATTGACCCACACGTTATAATGCCCCCACGGCTGGGAGGGCGAGCATGTTTGGTGCGATCGGGATTCGAACCCGCAACCCTCGGATTACGAGTCGAACGCCTCACCGCCATACCGGGCCATAATGATAAGAAGGTGTAATTTTTTTCTGCATTTGATTGGCAAAAGTTATGGATATGGGAAGACCAATTACTCATGTAAATGACAAGAGGGAATATTATTTACAAAAACTGCATAAGTAACGTAATCAATAACAACTCGATCATTTAAAATTTTAAGGCACTCGACCCCTAATCTGAGGGTCGCGGGTTTGCATCCACGCCGCACCAACATGCTCGCCTTTTCGGCTGTGGGGGCGTTATAATGTGACGGTCAATCCCACTATTCGTTGGTAAAAGAGTAGCCCAAAAGTGGCGGTGGATGGTGGTGCCTAGCTGCCTTCTCTCTAGTCTTACACTGCTAAATTAGGGATGTCTAGCGCAGATAGTTCTCCTTTAGCTTTGCGTGAAATTGAACAACAAACAAACCATCTAGAATTACAAAATTTCAAGTTGTTTAAACTTTCATTTTTAGACAGTTTCAATAATAATGAGTGAACACGCAATTAAAAAATCACCTTGGAGCACTTACATTTCATTTACTTCGTAATAGACAAATATATATCAAAATATATAAAGATCAATATATTTTTAGTGTTATAAAATTTACTATTATTTTCATTTCACTCGACTTGTTTCTATCGTTATCTTTGCTGCGATAAAAGTAAACAATGTGGACTTGAAATGGACTTTATTGTCAGTAAATACACACATATATATATATATGTTTATATCGCGGGTTAGACTGTTCTTCGCCAAGGTTGAACTGGAATTCCAATTTTATTCATTACGAAGAAATGTTTCTTTTTTTAACCTACGTGTTTTCCTGGTATCCTGAATATATTTCAGGTGTTGGTAGGTGTGCTTCTCTTGCGTTGTTCTCAATTTGAAACACCAACCTGCGCTATCTACCCGTGCATTGTTTCTAAGCTTATTCATCATATGTAAACGTGTTGGACCAAAGATAGTTTTAGTTTCAAAATATATGCCATAATTGCGAAATTTCCTTCAACTAGGTGTTATTTTTCGTGCTCGTAATGACGAGAATGTTCGATTTCATTTGGACATTTGTGCTTGGATAGCAGTTCTATGAAAAAGGCGAAAACAAAACAAAACGCGAAATTGTATATTTGTATAGAATAAAACTGTTCAAATGATTATATGGCGTTAAGTTACTGAAAACTCTTGTTTAAGCAGCTCTAAGTTTTATAAAACTATCAGTTAGTTGCGTTAAAAGAGTCTCCCAGTGGCTCAACGGTATATCTGGGAACTTACAACGCTAAAAACCGGGTTTCGATACCCGTGGTGGGCAGAGCACAGATAGCCCATTGTGTAGCTTTGTGCTTAATTCAAAACAACAACAAAACAACAGCTTTAAAAAACAAACCTGTTTTTCTTGTTGGACATGAGGTAGTAGTTTCGGATTGCGGTTCGAAAGGTCTAGAGTTCTAGATATAATAACATTACTCATGTTGAGCACTTTCAACTTTGGACACGTTACAATAGAAACAATTAGTTTCGTTATTTGGTTCAAACTAGCCGGACAAAACCTTATTGATAAAGGGTGAGTGCTGTTTGTTGCATGCCTTCCTTTGATTAGTAGCTTTCTCTATGAGTCAGCAGTAAGTGTGAAGGTTTATAACCTTAAAAATCGGGTTTAGATTCTCTATTGTGGCTTAATGACAAAACAGTTTGGTCAGTAATACAGAACTAGGGACAGTTATATTTATAATTTAGCGGGTCATTGAGTTGGCTGCTCAGCCTATGTATTTACAAGGTGTCATTGACGTTGTAAATTCTGACTCATATTTTTTAAACAAAGGCTAATAATTGTATGATGTTTTATAGAGCCGAATCACATCTGTATCTTCCGAGAAACTGTAATGTTGGATGTGCAATACGCCAAATAAACTAAGGTTTAGAACTATGAAAGTCTCATTTTTGGTGACCTTTACAGATCTCTGAGCCTGGTATCGCCAGGTGGTTAAGGCACTCGACCCGTAGTCTGAGAGTCACTGGTTTTAATCTCCGTCACATGCAAACATGCTTACCCTTTCAGCCGTGGGGGCATTATAATGTAACGGTCAATCTCCCTATTCGTTTGTAAAAGAGTATCCCAATAGCTGACGATGGGTGGTGATGACAAGTTCCATTCCCTCTGGTCTTACACTGCTAAATTGGAACCGCTAGCGCAGATAGCCCTAGTATAGCTTTGCGCGAAATTCAAAACAAAGAAACAAACAACACAGATCTCTAGAGCACGTAGATGGCGCTTTATGAGTAACGTCGCACTCTGTTTATCTTTATTTTTATTGATTATAATGCCTAAGATTAATTTGAATATCTTTAATGTTATTTTGCATTCTTAATTTAGTATTTGGACTTATAATTAACTCGTATCTGCTAAGCTGGACGAATCTCGTAAAATATTATTAAGTTTATGGCAGAAAATTCTGATCATTGCAAGTTCAGTTTTCTGACAAACTGATTGATTACAGTGTGCGTTCTAGTAGGTGTGTTTGATTAGTTTCATTCGTTTATACTTGTAATCAATATACTCGACTTAATTTTCATTGAAAGTTCTTATTAATTTATATTTGTTTTTCTTTTACTATTTTTCTTTCATTACTTATATCTATCTTTCTCTATCTGTCACATTTCTCTTTCTTTCAATCAACAAATATTTCTTTGTTGGTTTTTCTCCATTTATCACAGTGTGTCTTTTTCTATTCAGAATCGACGATAGCTCAACTGGCGCCCTAAGGCAGAAATTACGGATGACTTCTTCAGCATTTCTGCTACTGAGAAATTGGCGCCTTAGGACTATGTGGCCCGTTAATATTTTATAATTTCTGCAGTAGCTTACAGCTGTCTTAGTTCTCAAGACATTCGCCGCTTTTCCATCACCTACTTGAACAAAAATTAAAACTCCACAATGTTTGGTCTTTCCTCATCTTAATAACTCGTATGTCTGGAGAAATGAATGTAAACACGTGAGTTTCTTGTTTCATTCAGATATTCGCTTAGAGTTGTGCTAAAGCTATCTACATATAGCCATCCACAATTTTGAACTGATGAACAAAGATGAAGGCAGCTATTTTACAGCATCCACCGCCAAACCTTTAAATACTCTTCTAGCACTAGGAACATGTATCTGTGCTTCTAACGTAAGTAACGTGTGTTTGTGTTTTTAACGTTTGTGACGTGAATCTGTATTCTTGTAAAAGAGATGCTAGCAGAATAAAAAGTAGCAAATCGATTTGTTTTCTCGCGATTTTATTTCAAAACGAAAAATAATTTTTAAAAGTTTTGATTAGTTGTATAAAAGATATCGATACAAAAGGAATTGAGTATATCACAAATGGAAACTATATATTTGTTTTGTATGAGAGTGTAAGTAGAGACACTTGACTACAACAACACGTGAGCACTTTGTGAGCACTTTGTTTCAGACTTGGTGCTGCCTTAGGACTACTTCCTCGTCGTCAATCGAACGTAATCTTGTGACAACAACTACGCACTATTACCCACCACCACAGTTTCCACTTTAAAAAAGACACTTTAACATTATGACAAACGCCTTATATTTTCTCCAATGCACATGGAAATAGTTTTGATTACCACGCTAAAACTGAAGATTGGTGTGATTACATTTTATTCAGCCATATTCCTCACGACAAAAAGACGGCTGATTTCGACGCATGCCTGGAATCACGGTTTGGGTGTTTTCGTCAATTTCAGATTCTTGTTTATTATGTCGTTAACAGGAGATAAACCCAGATTCGGTGACTTTGGAGGTCCTGCATTTATTTTTTGTACCTGCCATATTGAATTTAGAAATAAGCCTGTTGCACGGATTTTCATAAAATGTAGTTGTTTTTTTTTTCATAAGAGCTTAAATAACATAGAAGATTCTATTTTTTCTCTGAACTGTTTACTATTGATATTTAAATAATTTCCAGTGAATAAAACGTAAACTTCTATTTCGGAATACCTTTGAAATGCGTGTGTAAAATAACACAGTTATGTTCACTGTAAAAGATATTTGACAACAGTATTTCTAAAAAATGCTGTTTAAATGTGTATTTTGACTTTGTCATCAACAGAAAAACATGTCAAATCACCATCCAATGTTTTATAATTATCAATTCAAACCCATTTTCCAAGATTGAGTAGGCTTTTAAAAACTGTGCTCTAATAAAATATAATTATAGAAAAACTAAAAAGTTATCGACTGTTCTTTTTCCAAAAAGGCTTTGACTTATTCCTCTAGTCACTAATCAAACCAGAGCAGTGTTGCACTGTCGAATGACTTGAAATACACAATGTGTTCATACACAAAGTGTGGTCATACCCTCTGCATTACTGCCGCTGTGTATTGTAATAATACACATGATTTTTTTATCGCTTATAAGTATTCTCATTTTAAAACCCTGTTGCGAAATAGAAAACATTTTTTCTCTTTTATGTTTTCTAGTACATCACTTTGTTTACTTCTTGTTTTAAAAAGCTCATACCTTCGACTGATTCTCTGATGTTTCAGTTTTGCATCTTTATCAAGAAACTAAGTCGGAAAAGTTCCTTACTGACTGTTTATTTATTCTGTATCTTCTTGATTTTATCCGCTCAGAACTCAATGGTAAGCTTTAGGGTTCATGACGTTAAAATAGCGGTTTACTTCCAAATGTGGAAACAGTTTACTATGTAGCTTTACACTAGTACTCTACTTCATAAGAATGTTTCTTTTCTGACTAGTGTAACTTTAATAATGTGAAAGAAATAAAAGACACTAAACTGTCCAATCATATTAGAAGTCGGTCTGAATATTGTCAGTTTTTGTTTTGTTTTTAAAATAAGAGACGAAAAAATAATTTTCAGTCTTCTTGTAATGGAATATCACATAAACTACTTCTTCTTGTAATGGAATATCACATAAACTACTTCTTCTTGTAATGGAATATCACATAAACTACTTCTTCTTGTAATGGAATATCACATAAACCTCTTCTTCTTGTAATGGAATATCACATAAACTACTTCTTCTTGTAATGGAATATCACATAAACCACTTCTTCTTGTAATGGAATATCACATAAACTACTTCTTCTTATAATGGAATATCACATAAACTACTTCTTCTTGTAATGGAATATCACATAAACTACTTCTTCTTGTAATGGAATATCACATAAACTTCTTCTTCTTGTAATGGAATATCACATAAAATACTTCTTCTTGTAATGGAATATCACATAAACTACTTCTTCTTGTAATGGAATATCACATAAACTACTTCTTCTTGTAATGGAATATCACATAAACTACTTCTTCTTGTAATGGAATATCACATAAACTACTTCTTCTTGTAATGGAATATCACATAAACTACTCCTTCTTGTAATGGAATATCACATAAACTACTGGTCTATACATCATATTTCTCTGGACTAGGGCTTATACACCATGAAAAAAACTGTTTAGTGTTCTATTAGTATTTATATAATGCCTTATGCAAGACACTGCTTGGACTAGAATTCCTGTTTTTGGATCTTAATCCCAATCCAAATACTGATCTTTGACAAATATTACTGAACGACAGTTTATTCAGATAAGGATCTAAATAGCGACAGTTTGTACACAAAAGAATCTAAATATGCCAGATAAGAGACTATGTCTTTGGTTTAAACATGCTCGTCTCTACTTCTGACGTGCACGATAGATGATGATATCAAATCGGCAGCACTCACCCGTTGAAGCGGCTACTCTCAACAGAATGGTTCCTATCCCAAGAGGCGCAGTGATATGTCTGAAGACTTATATTGCTAAAAACCTGGTTTTGATAGCTGTGGTGGGCAAAACATAAATAACTCTTTGGGGAGCTTTGTGCTTAATAACAAGCAACAACGACAACAACTTAACATAACGCAAAACTGACTATCACTCTTATAACACACGCACAGTTGGATGAATGAAGCTCGTTTTGTAATACCATGTCTCCCTGGTCTTCAGTCCAAAGCTCTAATCATTAAGTCGCGCTCAGACGTGTATTTAGGAATACATATTTGCCAAACCTCTTATGAAAGCTATGTGACGGTAAATAAATTATTCTGTTGTAGATAAATTGCTAATGATTTCCTATATTTTGAGCGTTTTCTGAAATGAGGCAGTTTGTAACTACTTTGTGAGCGATTTTTTTCTACTTTTTATACGTACATATTTTTAGTGATACGCAAGGTTTTTGTTAGAAAATAATCAGATGTTAGGGGTAGAAACTTTTTCTACTTCTAATTATAAGCTTCAGCTGGCAATCACTGTCGTTTTTAAACATGATGAAGTTCATTTGGGGAAATATTTATTTTATGTTTTACAAAGTGTCTATAGATGGCAGCAGCATCTACACATCACTGGTGTTTATCAAAGAAACGCAAAATATATCTTTCAACTAATTAAATGAATGTTACAGAAAATACTTAAAATCAACAAAAGAAATGCCTGAGGTACACCTTGATTCAATTAAAGAAAACATTAGAAAGATTTTTCGGTTCAGCATTGAAATATACCAAATAGGTCTTGAAGTAAACCAAATAAACGTACTTGGTGGGTCTTGAAGGGAACCAAACAAATGTACCAGATATATCTTGAAGTGAGCCAAAGAAATGTACCTGGTGGGTCTTGAAGGGAGCCAAACAAATGTACCAGGTATATCTTGAAGTGAGCCAAAGAAATGTACCTGGTGGGTCTTGAAGGGAACCAAACAAATGTACCAGGTATATCTTGAAGTGAGCCAAAGAAATGCACCTGGTGGGTTTTGAAGTGAAGCAAATAAATGTGCCAGGTATACCTTGAAGTGAATAAAAAAAATGTGTCTGATGTATATTGAAAAAACGTGTTAGACATATCTTTAAGTGAACCAAACAAATGTGTCTGATAAGTCTCATGCAAAAAAAACCCAACAAAAAACAAAAACGTTATTGAAGGTTTTCTTGTCAGCCAAATAAATGTTCCAGATCTGGTGTTATCCTTTATGAATTAATTTGCGCACTGTCGAATTGCCTCCACAAAAATGAACTTTCCCTGATGTGAAATGCTACATTTAATGGAATTAATAAGAGATATACAAGAGTTTGGTGCAAATAAGAAACAATTTCGTTTAATTTCGAAATAATAAACACCATTCAACACAACTTATTTCGTTAATTTAACTTAACTTAAAAAAGTTGACCAGAAATATAAAATGTATTAAGAAGGTAGAAATATGAAAATAAGATTAATGGAAATTTAAATGGAATTGAACAGATAAAAACTAAAAATCCAGTAAGGCGTTTCAACTTAATAAAACGTGACTAGTCTGTTTGTTTTTGAATTTCGCACAAAGTTACTTGAAGGCTATGTGTGCTAGCCGTTCCTAATTTAGCAGTGTAAGACTAGAGGGAAGGCAGCTAGTTATCACCACCCACCGCCAACTCTTGGGCTACTCTTTTACCAACGAATAGTGGGATGGATCCTTAACATTATAACGCCCCCACGGCTGAAAGGGTGACTATGTTTGGTCGCGACGTGGATGCGAACCCGCCACCCTCAGATTACGAGTCGCACGCCTCAACACGCTTGCCCATGCCGGGCCTCATGACTTGTCACAGCACAAAGAAACAAAACAAGAAAGAAGTCGCCTTTAGGTTGAGTTCTGTTGTTAAGATTAACTACGCATCTGTCTAGCTGGCTGAACTGTATATCAGCATTCCTACTCCCTACATAACAGTCAAGTCTGGTAGTAACCACACAAGGGCAAGTGTGAGCCAACAGAAGCCTATTAACCTGAAAGAAGAATAAAATATCCATGAGCGACACCTTTAATAAAGCCGGACATTTGGATTATGTTTGAATTATAAATAACAAGCTTCCTGTTTCCAATATAAAGTGCATTGTTTTGTATCTTAATTACAGGAAGACATGGTACAAACATACCACAGGATTTGTTTTCATGTCGGGCAAAAGAATATTCTAAATTTTTAATGTTGGTTTCATGTCGGCTAAAGGAACACTCCAAATTTTTCATATATATTTGTATTTCAATGTCAACCAGAGATCTTAGAAAATTAAGACACAAAAAAGTATCTTATTGACATATGACATTTAAAACCCACTCACGAATTTTCAGTCGTTTTTACATCTTTCAGTCAAATAGGGGTCAACAGTCACCACAAATTCCAATAAAACAAAATAATTCAATACTATTTGGTTTTGAATTTCGCACAAAGCTACTCGAGGGCTATCTGTGCTAGCCGTCCCTAATTTAGAAGTGTAAGACTAGAGGGAAGGCTATTAGTCATCACCACCCACCGCCAACTCTTGGGCTACTATTTTACCAACGATTGACCGTAACATTATAACACCCCCACGGCTGGGAGGGCGAGCATGTTTGGCGCGACAGGGATGTGAACCCGCGACCCTCAGATTACGAGTCGCACGCCTTAACACGCTTGGCCATGCCAGGCCGTCTAAGTCAATCCTAATCTAACGACTTCTAAACATGCTTTTTACGATAGTAAGTGAAAATTCTTTGGAATTACAATGTTAAGTTCAAGTCCCTTATGTAGAGAGTAGTTCGTTGCTAGTTATTAGTTGTTATTCGTTTTTTTTCCTTCAGTTTACTGTACTAGTAACATCAAAGTGAGATATTCTATCAATACATTTTCTCTATATTATATTCCTCTTTAGTTATTTTTATCACGCTCTTCCATGATGCAACTATATTTGTGCTTCTGGTAAAGTTGTTGAGATGGATGCACGTGTTCTTGACCGTTCGTATTTAATATTACATTTGTCACATGGTACAGTAGCCAATAACACTGCATCGCTGAGTTTAGGGCAAAAAATATAAGAGTATACATATAGCTGGAGAAAAACTTTCTGTTGCACGAACTTCTATTAACGGAGATAGAACACCAGGCGCATTAGAAACAGCATTTTTTGTACATGAAGAGTGTTTCTCTAACTATCTAGTGGAATCCATACAGTGGTATATTTACCACCGTAAGTTTACGTGATAATTTTGTTTTCTTCTAAACTTTATTTGTTTGGTTAATACCATCGACATGGTTAAATTTTAACATACAAAAAAAATCGAGAACTCAAGATTGATTCTATCACTTTATCTCTTTTATTTGTATGCCAGCTGTCAGTCGATACAGCGATGAATAGAGCATATTTTAATATATTTACCAAAGATTCGTAGGTTGTGATCTGCGAAGAGAAATTTGCTTGTCTTATTTTTTAATCACAACCTATACACACACACACACAAACATACAGTATGATATTTTTGGAAAAAAATTTGGTAAACACCTTCAAATTATAACAATTTAGAATGTTTTATAAACCAACTTAGCATTCATAAAAAGCTGAATTTGCATATTGGATTTACCAATCAATAATTGTGTTACGTTGAACATAATTTCTAATGGCGGTCTAATGATGAAATACATTTTTCTCATTTCAAACTGGGCAATTAAATAAAAATAAAGCGCTACACCAACTAAAACTTGAACAAACTGCGGAAAACGTAAGTCTTTGCACTAATTGTACGTGTATTAAAAATATGCTTACAGCGATCCACAAAACATTTAATTGAATTTCATTATTTTCAAGCACGGCATTTAAGATGCTTTTTTTTTGCAGGCATTATATGGTCTATTAAACAAAACATTATATGGTCAAATAAACAAACTTAAGTAGATGTCCTTTTATTTAACAAAATTACACGTGAAGTTAACAATAAAGTAAAGTAATGGTATCTATTTAAGTATACAAAGTATGAAATGACTCATCATCTGAGAGTCACGGGTTCGAATCCCCGTCACCCCAAACATGCTCGTCCTTTCAGCCGTGGGGACGTTACAGTGTGACGATCAATCCCATTATTCGTTGGTAAAAGAGTAGCCCAGGAGTTGACGGTGGTTGATGATGACTAATTGTATACCCTCTTGTCTTACACTGCAGATAGCCCTCGTGTAGCTTTGTGCGAAATTCGAAAACCAAAATACAAGAAGACCACCACAGAAAGTTACCACCACTACCACCATTTATCTACCATATCTACAATATTTTAAGGTCCATTGTGTTAAAAAACAAACAGCGACCTACCAAAGAGAATCTCAAAAACTTCATTTATGAAATTTTGTGTTCCTACAACGATACATACATTAGAGAAACAGGAAGAAAACTCACAACAAGAATAAAAGAACATAAAGATAGGACAAGACTCACGAAAACACAAAATTCAGCCATTGCAGAGCATCCCACGTCAACTGGACACAGAATAAACTAGGATAAAAATGAAATAATCGACAAAGACAAATTCTGGAATACAAGAAAAATCAAAGAATCATTTTATATTAACAGTATTAAAACTGCACTAAACAGAGATTCGGGATTAGAGGTGAGTAACATTGGTTGAATCTGCAGAATATTTCTCTTCCAATCAGAAATAGCGATCATCCAACCAATCATAACACGTTCTCTAAATCAACCAGGACACTATAAAAGACCGACAACACCTTACAGACATACTGGCCTGAAGACAAAAGGCAGAAGACTTTCGAAACGTCGTTTTCTACACTTGTGTCTCCACAACAGGTAGTTGCCGTCTGTCCAAAGTTTCATTATGAATACTCTGTCTGAACAATCTATCAAAGAAGTTTACTCTGAACTGAAAATTAAATATGCAATCCGCACTCCTCGGACGAGTACCTTTCTAACGAACTCAGTTTTGAAGCGTTTGATCCACCCAGACAAATGCAAATGTATTATTTATATATATTCCACAGGGAAACTCAAGTCAAACTGCTGCTTTAGAACTGCTAGTTATTGATTGGATTAATCACGCTCAGGACCACCTTTATGGGATATCACAGTTTTTAATGTATGAATCCAAATAATCTAGAATACAGAAAGCATTATTATGTACAGGTAAAGAAACTCTTCTAAAGAATGAGGTGGAAATAGGGTTAAAAATAGCTATTTCTCCAGATAAATAAC
This sequence comes from Tachypleus tridentatus, assembly GCF_004210375.1. Taxonomy (NCBI): domain Eukaryota; kingdom Metazoa; phylum Arthropoda; class Merostomata; order Xiphosura; family Limulidae; genus Tachypleus; species Tachypleus tridentatus. The sequence continues at coordinate 28,412,977 of NC_134836.1, forward strand.
ATTAAAACCTTTTAAAAGAGAAGTGTGAAGCGAAAGTACAAGTACAAAATTACAGTAAATAAAATACATTTCCATTGAAATATGTTTTTTTTTTCGCACCAACACAACTAGCTGAAGCGTGACTTTTGAAAACTAACATGATTTATTGACCACTACTCTTTCATCAAAGTCAGCCCTCAGTTTTTTTTTTCTTTTAGGATTGAAAGCTATTGTCATAAGAGTTTATTCAGAAATCGTGATAAAATATGTTTGAACCTTCTATTGGAATTCCATTTTTCAATTACGGATACGACTTGTGTTCTTCAGTGATACTGCATGATCTATGGATTCTGTTTCCCAACGTATGAGGGCGCTTATATCGGTTCCAGGATAAGGAAACTAAAGGAACGAATAAAAACACGCAGTTATCTGAAGTCTGAAGACAGTTCACGCATTGTTCAACGTGAGCTGATTCAAGATGGTTGCAAAAGTAGAGAATGAAATATTGCTTGTAATATGGGTGACTTTTCTGATTTGGCAGAATAATATGGCTTTAAATAACAATCAGAACACTATCAAATCATAACAAAAGCTGTGAAATATAATGTTACATTTTGAATGAAATCAGAGGCCAAACGTGATTAATGATTCAATGTTCCAAGAATATGTCAGACAGAGAAAGAAGTAGTGCACAAGGACGTTTTGTGGTGTACTCGATGACAAGACCTTTAGGACCAGTGAGACACATAAATGACCAATTAAATTTTGTTCACATCATAAAACATTTAGCAGCAAAAACGTACTGAGCATGTGGTTTCAATACAGCTCGTAGCTGTTAGCTGTCAGAGAAACCTTTCAAATAGCTATGAATAAATGTTGTGTTGGATATTTTGCAAGTAAAAATGAAAGGTTTAAAAACAAGAAGGAATATGAATACTCTGTTCTTATTGTTTTGGAAAAAAAAATGTTTTGGCTGCTCTAACTTGGGGCATATTACAAGAAAAACAATATACATGTCTTCACGTGCTGCTGAATGTTACCTTTAGCTGGAATTACAATTTTCAACCTGAACAGCACGTAATACCCACATGGGTTAAACAGCCCTTTCAGATACGCTCTATAAAGATCAGTTATAACCGACCCTAATTTTGAACTATTAATAAGAGGGAAGTAAACCAGACATCAGCACTTGCCGCTGTAAAGGCCTTGTAAAGTATTTTAGCCGAATACTGTTAATTTTATAACGGGTTCACAGTTACAAGTACAGACATAATATTCAGTGACAACACCTGTCGAACCTCAAACCCTTCAATTTTCAAACCCTTGGCACAGTTTATCAGTTAACAATTAAAACGCATTATGAGTATCTAGTTTTGTATTTCAGTTAGTAGTGATTTAACAAACATTATCAATATGGTAATTCTTGCTTTTTTACACGGTTTTCACGCAAAGTTACACAAGGGATAACTGTATCGGAAGTCTTTAATTTTGAACTGACAGACGAAAGAAAAAACAATCAGTGAAGAACACCCATTGCCAATTCTCAATGTACTCTCATCGAAAGCTGATATTTGGATGTCAAGCTACCAAAGAGAGGAATGCGCGTTTGTGACAACATGGCAATATTACGAAGGCCGTGTCTTTCAGATTAGCAGCCTTGGTACACTAACAGATAGATCACGCCTCACCTATTACACTAATAATTGCAATAAGCTATCATAAGCTTATATAGTGCCTAGGTTTCGGACTATTCACCTATCTCAAGGGTACAAATGTATTCGTAACGCATAATATCGTATGGCTTGAGAAAATTCGAGTTTGACCAGTTGACAACAAACTGAGATCCAGCTACAATATTTGAACTCTTTAATTACCAGTAGACTTTAATTAATTAACCCCCACTGATAATAATGGGGCATTTTGTGCTGGTATGCGTAGTGGTTGAAAGCAAATAAAGCCCTGGCATGATGATTAGGGCGCTCGAGTCGTCCTACCCCGTTCTACTATATATGTTTGCCCTTTCCGCCGTGAGTGCGTTGTAACCCAACGGTCAACCCCACTATTTGTTGGTAAAAATAGTAGCTCAGTAGTCTTACACTATTAAATTAGGGACGACTAGCCCATACAATCGTTATGTAGCTTCAAGTAAAATTCAAAATAAGTCAAAAACAAATATTATGATAAACTGCACCTAATGCAGAAATGTTTACTCACACATCTTGTATTTACAGTAAGCAAAGCCTACAAAGATATCGTGGATATAAAATGGTATTGTGTCTCTACATGTTCAACCAAGGAGAAATACGACAACTAACACGACCCTCCCATTGAACCTCAACTACCCACATATAATGGTTCTTCATTGCGTAAGTGCATGATTTCATTACATTAAAACGGCCCAGGATGGCCAGGTGGTTAAGGCACTCGACTACTAATCTGAAGGTCGCGAGTTCAAATCCCCGATTGCGCCAAATATTCTTCCTTTTTCAGCCGTGAGAGCGTTATAATGTGATTGTTAATCCCACTATGCGTTGGTAAAAGAGTAGCATAAGAGTTGGCGGTGGGTGGTGATGACTAGATGATAACCCTTCAGTTTCGACGAATAGCGCAGGTAGCCCTCGTATACTTTTGCGCGAAATAAAAACAAGCAATTACTTAAGAAATGCAGCTTGTTATAGGATTTATAATGCACTCACATCTATTAAAATTACCTGACTAATATTATAAAAGTTGAAAATAGCTGGTTTACCTACCGTTTCGATAATGAATATTAAGTTGGAATAATCGCGTAATTCGACGGTTGCCGAATTTCACATGATAATCCCCTTGTAGTCCTTGGATTTGTGTGACATAGTGCATTATATTTAAATTTAGATGACAGTACTGTAGTCTAAATTATTTAAATTATTGCTCAAGTTGACATATTCAAAATATCAATAGTGTTTGAATAATTTATCTTTTACTGAATATTGATAACGAACGACATTCTTCACTTGGCCTTGCATGGCCAAGTATGTTAAGGAGTACGACTCGTAATCCGAGGGTCGCGGGTTCGAATCCCAGTCGCACCAAACATACTCGCCCTTTCAACCATAGGAGCGTTATAACGTGACGGTCAATCCCACTATTCGTTAGTAAAAGTGTAGCCCAAGAGTTGGCGGTGGGTGATTATGACTAGCTGCCTTCCCTCTGGTCTTACACTACTAAATTAGGAACGGCTAGCACAGATAGCCCTGGAGTAACTTTGCGCGAAATTGAAGAAAAACAACAAACATTTTTTACTACAAACACCCCTTGGTTTTATAAATAGAGCCGACCAACCTTGGTAAATATTATTTTTTTCTTTATATTAATTTGATGCTTCTGGAGCTCAAAATGTTGAACATGTAATTTCAGCTTTTGTCACACTTGCGGAATGTTAGATGAATAATTTGATTCTATAGAATATTTCCACTTTTATTATGTGCTTTTACTATAGGAGATGCTGCGGAATGTCATGCGCAGTTGAAGTAATTAATACCATTCGAAGCTATGTCAGTTTTCTTGCATAAAACATCACTGGATTTAAAGAAACCTCGACAATGTTTCACATGTTGTTGTTTTCTTTCAAAATCTTTACTGGCACACACCTACTGAAGAATAAACATAATAATTCAAATTTGGGCTAACGACCTTTTTTTTGACCGCATATCTGTCACATTATGTGTAGAATCATTTTCATTTATATTTTATATAACCATAAAAACAGAGCTTCATGAATCCTACACTGAAAAATCCACTTTGACTCAATAAATTTGAGATTTCTGTTACGATCTGTGAAAAAAAAAATCATTTATATATATATAAATAACAAATCAATCAATTAATTTTAAGGATGAAAATACAATTTATTTTTACGTACTTTATATAGTACCTGGACAAATAAGCATAACTCGCAGTATAAAACGAATTTGTCCTTCTGTCTGAGTTCTTGGTGTCGCAGGTTGTGAGAAATTGGCTCAACCAATTTCGATTAACGTTGGGTAGAAATAGGCCTATTGAACATTCAAAAGTCGAGTTTAATTAAATGAATCAGCAGTCATTTCCAGTTTTACTGTGTGAAACCAATAAAAGCCGAAATTAACGTTTAATGCCACGTGTAGCAGGAAAACCTTTGCTTATCACCTGTTTTCAGAACATCTGTATGATGAATGAACGATATAAATGCTGTACGAGGCACAAGTGCATATGTTATCAAGTGTATGTACGTATGTATCTTATGGCCTGATTATTCGTTCCGGACAATGTTTACAAGTCACGACGAAAATGAAAAAAACTTTACATCAATTAACTGCAATTTAAAGAGTAAGTCCTAACTAAAAGTTAAATTATATACGACGAGTATTAGATCTCTTTTTTTTTTTTCTCTTAGTTGTCACAGATGCAATTTTGTAAGAATAAGCTGTTTTTCATGACACGTGTTCCTTCCCAAAACGCACGCTTTTGGTGACAAAGTGAGTGTACAATCTTGCAAAACGTATGACCATGAAATAATACAATTAAATGGTAGTAATGATATACTATAGTAGAAATAATACACTTAAATGGTAGTATTAATACCAACACTTTTTAAACATTTAATGGTAGTATTAATACCAACACTTTTTGAACAATTAATGGTAGTATTAATACCAACATTTTTTAAGCAATTAAATGGTAGTATTAATATAAACACTTTTTAAACAATTAATGGTAGTATTAATACCAACACTTTTTAAACAATTAAATGGTGGTATTATTACCAACACTTTTTAAACAATTAATAATAGTATTAATACCAACACTTTTTAAACAATTAAATGGTGGTATTATTACCAACACTTTTTAAACAATTAATGGTAGTATTAATACCAACACTTTTATAAACATGACAGTTTATAAAATTACGTAGTGAACAAAGGGCATTCAAACACCACAAACGTTACCTGTGTTCCTACGCTTTGTAAGACTATTTTTAATAATCTGGTTACTTTATATTTACTTCCTTCTTACATAATGCATTTTTCTTAAGTAAGAGTTTTACTGCAAGTAAAGAATTAGCTGAGACTGCAGCCTTTGTGTGTAACTCAAACAATGAGGAAATCGATAGTCAGTTTATGGACAGTCCAGAAGGATTATAACTTATTTAGAAGATGCCTTTATTTCTAGGTAAGTCAAGCGTACAAACCTAAGATAGAACAAGTGAAACGTTATAACTAATGCAACTGTTTTATTTTTTATAGAGAGAAGTAGAGAAACTAGCAATGCTTTAGAAGACAAACTTAATTAACCACAGAAAAGATTTGTGAGGATAAACAAATGATGTACCTCTTTGACCGTAATCCATATACATTAGGATAATGCTGCAAAGAAAGGTTTTTCAGTTAAATTAATTTTGAAATGTAAAGAATAGGTGTCAGCTCCAATGAAAAAATATATGAGAACGTAGTTGAAAGGTAAATCTGAAGGTTTATAACGGTGACGTACTGAACTTGAATATTTGCAGTGAGCACATCACAGAGAGTCCATTGTCTTGTGAAAATAGTAGTCCCAAAACTGTTCAATGATTTCATATTCTCAAAAAGTATTTTCTTCTTGTGACCCCAGAAAAGTAAACAGATATCTTTTCTTTGAAAAAAATGACGGTCCAAGCTAATACTATTCGTCAGGTTTGGTATCAGAAGGTCCATACTCGTAAATAATCATCATAGAAAACCTGAGAGGTTAAATACTCACACTGACATCTATCATCTGTAGAAGTGCATTCGCTTCATTTTTTCCAACAGAACTATCTCTTTATTCTTTCTAAAAGCTCTCTCTTTTCACCATTTATAACACTACAGTCTCTTCATCTAATTTAACAGGTTTGTCCTTAAATCATTTCTAATAGTTTTTTTCTCTTCATGATTTCTAATAGTTTGGTCTCTCCATGATTTCTAACAGTTTTGTCTCTCTATGATTTATAACAGTTGTGTCTCTCCATGATTTATAAGTTTTGTCTCTCTATGACTTATAACAGTTTTGTACTGACTTACAGTTCTATCTCTTTACGCTTTATAACAGCACTGTCTCTTCACTTTTTTTCAATAGTTCTGTTCTTAAATCTTTCCACAGTTTTATCTCTTAACTCTTTGTAACAGCAGTGTCAATTTAGTTTTTTAATAGTTCTGTTCTTCAATCATTCTACAGTTCAATCTCTTTACACTTTGTAAAACCAGTGTCTCTTCAGTTTTTTAATAGTTCTGTTATTCAATTTTTGTACAGTTTTGTCGCATTACACTTTGTAACAGCATGAATCTTCAGTTTTTTTCTTAGTTCTGTTCTTCAATCTTACTGCAGTTCTATCTCTTTACACTTTGTAAAAGCAGTGTCTACAGTTTTATTAATAGTTCACTTCTTCAATGTTTCGGCAGTACTATCTCTTTACACTTTGTAAAAGCAGTGTCTACAGTTTTATTAATAGTTCACTTCTTCAATGTTTCGGCAGTACTATCTCTTTACACTTTATAACAGCAGTGTATCTTCAGTTTCTTCTTAGTTCAGTTCCTCAATCTTTCTACAGTTCTATCTCTTTAACCTTTGTGAAATCAGTATCTCTAAAAGTTTTAATAGTTCTGTTATTCAGTCTTTTTTACAGTTCTGTCTCCTTACAATTTGTAACAGCAGTGTATTTTTAGTTTTTTCTTACTTCTGTTCTTCAATCTTCCTTCACTTCTATCGCTTTACACTTTGTAACAGCAGTGTCTCTTCTGTTTTTTAATAGTTCTGTTCTTCAATCTTTTTTTAGTTCTATCTCTTAATTCTTCTTAGTGTTTCTCATTTCTATCATCTTTGTCTCCTCGTCGTTTCTTATGGTTCTATTTAATCATTCTTTTTCTCTTCTGTTTTGTCTCTTCAAAATTTGTAAAATGTTTTGTCGTTTCATTCTTACAGTTTTATTTCTTCCTTCTTTCTAAGATATGTATCCCATCATTCTCTGTAAGATCTTCCTATTTTCACTCCCTCTAACAACTGAATCTCTTCATTTTTTTACAGTTATCTCTGTTGATATTGTACAGCAGTTTTGTCACTTAGTTCTTTGTTATAGTTATCTCTTCATAATTGGTAACAACTCCGCCTCTTGATCTTTTATAACAGCCTTATCTCTTCTTTTATAGTAGTTTCGTCCCTTTACCCTTTTTAACAACACCCAACTTTTCTTTTTATAGTTGTACCGTGATTTCTGAAGAAATTTAATGTTTTCTTTTACATATTTGAATTTTTTTCATATTTTGAACTACATGAAATGTATATATCGTATTAAATACGCAGATCTCATAATACAGTTTATAATTTGATGAAATTAATCTTCATATAATGGAAAACTTGTAGGTAAATTCTTCGGTTTACAAATCTTATAAGTTATATTTAATTTGTTTTAAATTATGCCAACTGCATCTAAATTATTTGATATGCAAACTAAATGATGCTTGAAAAGCAAGCTGCGGGTCACGGGATGGAAACCTGTCACTGAATATTCCTGCCATTTTAGTCGTAGGGGCGTTATAATACGATGACCTTTGTTGGTAAAGCGTAGTGTAAGTATTGGATTATGTCCTGCTGACTAGATGCCTTACTTTTAGTGTGTCATTTCAGAATTCCACCGCTACTACAGAGCCTAGCATGGCCAGGTGATTAAAGCACTTGACTCCTAATCTGATGGTCGCGGATTCGAATCCCCTTCACACCAAACATGCTCGCCCTTTCAGCCGTGTAAGCGTTATAATGTAGCTTTGAGCGAAATTCAAAACAAGCATTGTTCCTCTATCTTAATCAACTTTCTTCCTTAACTCTTCACTTTTAAAATAGCTGCACAGTCAATACAGAACTCTTGCTGACGACAAGAACATCTTCCTTCTTTATTATTTTAATTACTCAATTAATCCTCAACTAGTAGTGACTTCATCAGCTCAGTGTCCAGTGATGGCCTTTATATGGAAAGAATAAGCGGCTGGAACTGATGACTCTTGACTTTGTAAAAATGTTCATGAATAGGAGGTTATTGTATTTCATTTTGGTTAAAGTGTGTACTTCGAAACCGAGATGGCGAATCTCGTGGTCAGATGGCAGATAAAAGACTGTTGTTTACTGACATTGACATGAAATAATTAAACATTATGTGAGATACTTAACTAAAACTATTAGTTTCTGAATAATTATAAATCAATCGAGTGAAGAAAAAATAACTCTCTATATTCTTGATTTTCAAATTCTTAAAATTTGTTAAAATAAGTTATTAAAATAATGACACAAGCTAATAACAACAATAATATACTTCAACGTTCACGGCAGAAGAATTGTGTTTGTTTGTTTTTGAATTTCGCGCAAAGCTACACGAGTGCTATCTGCGCTAGCCGTCCCTAATTTAACAGTGTAAGACCAGAAGGAAGGCAGCTAGTCATCACCACCCACCGCCAACTCTTGAGCTACTCTTTTACAAGAGAATAGTGGGATTGATCATCACTTTATAACGTTCCCACGGCTGAAAGAGCGAGCATGTTTGGTGTGACGCGCATTGGAACTCGCGACCCTCGGATTACGAGTTAAGCGCCCTAACCATCTAGCCATTCTGGGCGTGCAGTTCGGGGTGTGTAGTTGGGTATTGATGTTAAATATCCACGAGGGTCAGGTGCATTAGACCTCTTCCTCCAAAAGTGTGTTTTCTTCTAGAAAATTCACTTCGGGCTAGCTGCGGAGCCCCCGAGTGGAATCGAACCCTCGCTTTGAGTGTTGTAAACCCGAAGACATAACACTGTACTACCGGATGACTGGGCATGCAGCAGATGAATTTGGTTTTGAATTTTGCGCAAAACCACTAGAGGGCCATCTGCGCTAGCCGTCCCTAATTTAGCAGTGTAAGACTAGAGGGAAGGTGGCTAATCGTCACCACCCACCGTCAACTCTTGGTCTACCCTTTTACAAACGAATAGTGGGATTAACCATCACTTTATAAAATACCCATGGCTGAAATGGCGAGCATGTCTGATGTGACGGGGGTTCGAGCCCGCGACCATCAGATTACGAGTTGAGCGCCCTAACCACCTGGCCATGCCAGACCCGCAGCAGAAGAAACTAAGAAGTTTATATACACATAATTGTGTAACGTCTTGAGCAGCTAAATATATTTATTAAATTTTAACATTTGATATGAGGTCCGATACAACATTTTAAGAGTAAACCAACTGAATTAGTAGGATATATCTGATTGATCAGTTAAAGTAACTGATTATTTTTCTCACTTAAAAATTTAGTCATTCGACTCAAGAATCATTATTATGTACAGTAAAAACAACTTTAATCTGCAGTTAACTTTTACGTACAGAAAGTAGGTAAACGTGGTATTTAAGATACATTAAGTAGAGCCATAGACCAGGAGAATACACACATTACTGCTGAATTACAAGACTATACACCATCGCTATCGTGAAATACTTAACCATGTTAACGTTGTATAAGGTTGCTTACGAAGCAAATTATTGTTTAGTTTTTTATCTCAATGAAATTGGTAAATTGTTACAATCTCTATAAAGTTTATATTTTGAGCTCAAATGTTGTTTTCTGTAAGCATTTGTGCTTTGAGCACGATGAGGGATTCGAAGCCCAGTTTTTAGCGTTATAAGCCCCTAGACTTTTCGTCGAGTACCAGAGTGGCTACTACGCACTCGTAATTTCAGAAATTGTTAATATTTTGTAATATAAACTGTTTGCTTTATTTAATTTAGTCAAGTATTTCATCCTAGAGTGAGATCAGAAGTTTTTCTCTTTTTGTTCATACGTTTTTTGTTGGGTTTTTTTTTCTACGAACATGATTCAATCAGAATCTCTTTGTTTGGATGGAAGTAGAATAGATGAGAGGCGTATTTCTTTACGTTCCTTTCGGGATACAACTGTGACAGTGTGATCCAGATTGAAGGTAGTTTACTACCTTTGTGCTACTTTTACTATAGAATTATAACATGTACGTCACGAGATCATAACCAGTATATAAGAAAAGAAAGAGGCAATAATTGTGACCACATGACTTTAACTAATCTCAGTATTCAACTGCTGAACAGTAAAAGTACCCGCGGCATTTATATTTTTACGTATATGTCATTCTCCGACGCTAAGGAAGTAAGTAACAAGGGCAATATATTCACTTGGTATTCTCGTAAGCAACGAGAAGTTAACGTTTTTATTATTCCTCTTTCTTAGTCATACTTAAAATTTACTGAAAGTTTTATTATAATGATCAGATATTGGTAAATTTTTGTCACGGACAGACGAACTGATACAAACTCCTTTATAAGTATAGATAAAGATATAAAAATGTGAAAAGACGGTGTGTTTGTATTTTTCTTATAACAAAACCACATCTGGCTATCTGCTGTCTCCACCGAGGGGAATCGAACCCCTGATTTTAGTGTTGTAAATCTGTAGATTTAACGTTGTCCAAAAGGGTACCCAGCATGGCCAGGTTCTTAAGGCGTTTGACTCGTAATCTGAGGGTCGTGGGTTCGAATTCTCGTCGCACCAAACATGCTTGACCTTTCAACCGTGGGGCGTTATAATATGTCGATCAATCCTAGTATTTGTTGGTAAATGAGTAGCCCAAGCGTTGGCGATGGGTGGTGATGGCTAGCTACCTTCCTTCTAGTCTTACACTGCTAAATTAGGGACGGTTAGTGCACATAGCCCTCGTGTAGCTTTGCGCAAAATTTCAAACAACAAACTAAAACCCAGCGGAGGACGAAAATACAGAGTACAAATAAACAGGTGTGAATAACTAAAAGAGAAAGTCTGTGTTAACTAGTTATGAATGAACATTGGGTTTGGTTTTGAACATTTAATGATTATTTACCCTTTCCATTATATGAAAAATCAGGCGTTAGAGTAACATCGGAAAATAATGATATAAACAAATTATTAAATATGTAATTAGGCCAGTTGACTTCAAACATAACCTTGTTTGTTCAAGAGAACGGAACAACTTAATCCTAAAATATTGTGTGGTTGTTCAAAAGTGATCCCACCTTAACATTTATAGGTTCACTAAAGATACGCTACTAATAGTAAGTTTTGTCGATGAAATTCTGAACATGACGCAGAATTACTAGTTTTTGAATATCGCGCAAAGCTACATGAGGGACATTTACCCTAACTATTCCAAATTTAGCAGTGTGAGACTAGCGGGAAGGCAGCTAGTCTTCACCACCCACCACCAACTCTTGAGCTACTCTTTTACCAACGAAGACTGGGATTGACCGCCACATTATAACGCCCCCACTGTTTAAAGGGAAAAGGCGAGCATATTGGGTGCGATGGGGATTTGAACCCGCGAATCTTAGGTTAAGAGTCGAGCACCCTAACCTCCTTGGCATGCCCATCATAACGCAAGATGTTTGAGAAGGTTGCCGCAGAAGGTGCTTGATATGCTTTACATCATTCCCAATCATTGTTTCGTTTGTTTTACAGCAAAACTACACAGGGCCATTCTGCTGTGTCCACAGTGCAGACATTACTCTAATTTTGTAAGTCTGTAGACTTATCGCTGTCCCATCGAGAGACATCAACGTTGTGAACCCATCACTATAATACGACTGTTACAAATATCACTTGTTCTGGACTGTGATAATTGGTCCTCGTAACAATAATGATTGTTTATTCATATTATAAATATCGTATTATTGAAAGAGAGATGAAAGAAACAACTCTAGTGGTTGAGCTGCACAAATACAGCATCATTTTCATACATCCTCTACCATGCCCAAACTTTCTTCAATAAAATTTGATTATTCATACGTATCTGATAAACTTTCAAATAAAATTATTTCAACTATTATGGGAGGGTTCTTTAATTTCCTGTTAATATATAATATTATTTATTTGCTAATTTAGGCTTACAGGATTCGAGCAGATTCAATTAAAGTAACCGAAATATAAATAACTGTTCTTAATCTGTTGAACGTCTTCCAGTGTTCTGTTGCACGATTACTGAAAGAAAGCGCCTATAGCTGCAATCGTCTTTAACCTTGACAAAATAAAAATCAGAAAGTCCGTGAACAAATTGTTTAAGAACCAATGGTTTAGAGCGAATCCTTCTTTAAGGAAACCGCAATTTACTTAAGATACTTTTAAAATGGCGAACAATGATATAAGTATCTTACATCTTGTATGCAAAAGTGGATAAAATAAGTTATATAGTACTGCAACTTACTCAGCTGTATAATTACCATTGGCAAATTCCTGTAGTGTATAATTTGATTTAGATTAAACTACCCTTACATCCTCTAAGTTAAATAAGGACTTGTTTCTCACTGCCAGCCCCTAGTGGCACAGGATTATGTCTACGGACTCACACTGATGGAAACCAGGTTTCGACATCCGTGGTTTGCAGAGCACGGATAGCCCATTGTGCAGTTTGGTGCGTAATTTCAAATAATGAATCAATCCTGACTGCCTAAACTTCATAACACGCAAGTTCGTTGAAGTTCACAGATCGCATACGAGTTGTAATTAATGCCGTGAAGCTGTTACAAGTACTTGGAATATTATGAAACACGAAGTTCTGAGCTTGAATTTACCTACGATAGAGATTGAACGTTTCTGTCAATAAAGTTTGGGTTCTTTAAGTTGGAAGAGGTTTCTCCAATTTGAAGTAATCATGTCTATTATACTAATACTAGTTAAAATCTACAACCTAATAGTAGGTAAATGGATAATATCATGTAAGGTAATATGAAACAACACTTAACTCACAACAACGCCAACGATCCAAATTTACTGGATCTTAGTTTAGAAACTTTACATGCCTTTGTCAGTCAAGATATGTTTAAAACAGAGCAAACTAAACAACACTGTGTTTGTTATACCAAAGCCACATCGAACTGTGTTATGTGTCCACTGACTGGAATCGAACCCCTTATTTTAGTATTATAAATCTGAGAAGTCACCGTTGTTCCACCGGAGACAAAAAAAAAACAACAGGTGTTGGGCTGAAGAGAATCTGAGAACTATCAAACCACATACATTCGAATCTTTCCGTTTATGTGATAAACTTTATCTGCAATCTTCTTACTTGAAGAAGGCGAGTGTAACCTAAAGTTCTCAGTCTATTCTCTTACTAGAAACAAGCGAATGTATTACATTAATCTTAGTGAAAGTTCGCAACCAAAAGCTTTCAAAATAAGGTTCGCGGGAAAAACCCATCATTAGAAAACAAGAATTCGTAGAATAATTGTTAGAGGGATCGTGATATTATGCAATATTCTGCCACAGTATCGTATGGTTTCTCTCGGGTATAAATTTTTCGTTACAAATACGCAGTCAATGGCATAAAACGTTCATAATTTCACTTCTCCAGTTTCTTTACCTTTGTTATTTCTTTATTTCACCGGTAATTCGAATTATGTTTAATGTGTACAAGATTTTAGAGAGAAGAAACAATAAATGAAGATTGTGTAACATTTGGAGTTGAAATCTGTAAATATATACTCTTGGACCATTACTGAAAGAATCTACTGACTTAATTGATCAGTATTGGATCTAAAATATAACAAGTATGAACTATTTGAAAATATTCACCTAGTCAATAAATAGATAAAAAGATAAAAGCGTTTGATTCCCTGTTCTAAGCCTTTATAATTCTTTCGATATTTAAATTTAGAATCATACAGTATTAACTGTATTTATTTTGTTGAAAAACCTCCACGAAGATTGAAAACTAGCCTGTAATAAACGAATTTCTTAAAAATTGAATCAGTTAAGTAGTAATAGTAATAAACTATTGATGAAAAAATATTACAGATTGAAAAGCTAAAATGTTGTTACACATACGTTAAATCACAATAAATAGGATATACTAACAAAGAAAGCAGTGATTTATACATAGATCAGAGAGTGTCCACTAAGTTCAGAAAATACCTTTTTCTCAATCTTTCTAATGTTTTACTGTGGTACACATAGAAAAACATAGATAAATTGATATGAAAATAATGGCTATTTACCAAAATAACATGTTGCGTTTGACAGCGAATAGAAATCACAACTAGGGTGTAGAAAAACAAAGACAAATAAATGATCCTTCCAATTAATATCTTAATTAATATATATCTTGATATCTATTTTTATCCAACTTTCGGGAATTTCTTTTTCATTTGTCTGGTAAATGGAGTATTTAATAATGCAAGTTCTAGTCTGCGAAGCCTTTAATACATTGTTCACGTCCCTTTTTTACACAAAATTACGATTCTCGCTTTGAAGCCGTTTTTGCTTTACAAGAGTGACAGTCAAATTCTCCTATTCGATTATTGTATCCAAAGTTACAATAAATTAAATAGTTGCTTTCCCTATAGTATATTAGTTATAGTTAGGGATGGCTAACTCAGTGTGTCATTATTGAAGAAATATCTGAAACAAACAATCTACAAGGCTTAGCATGGCCAGAATGTTAGGATGCTCGACTCGCAATTTCACTTTCGCGGTTTCGAACCCATCCCACCAAACATGCTCATCCTTTCAACGGTGAGGACGCTATAATGTGACGCTCAATCCCACTATTCGTTGGTAAAAGAGTAGCCCCAACGTTGACGATGTGTGGTAGCGACTAGCTACCTTCCCTTTATTCTTTCACTGCTAAATTAGGAACCGTTAGCGAAGATAGTCCTTGTGAAACTTTGCGCAAAATCCAAAACAAACAAACAACCCACTGAAAGTAGATTCCCACTGGAATTTTTATTTTCTGTTAATGAAAGAAGAAACAAGTTTAACATTCATTTGTTCTGTCCAACCTCGCTACTCAATTCTTATAATGTTTATGAAGCTGTTGATCGAACACAATTTTTGTTCTTGTTGCTGGTTCAAACATAGAAATCACGACTCAGTTTAAATCTATTACCAGGTTACAAAATACATCTAATTTAATATAGTGCTGTCTTATGTATCTTTGTGTTTTTCTTATAGCAAAGCCACATCGAGCTATCCGCTGTGTCTACTGAGGAGAATCGAACTCTTGATTTCAGCGAAATAAATCCGTAAACTTACCGCTGTACTAGCGGAGGACATATGTTGTCCTTTCTAAAGTGAAACCACAATTACTGGTTTCTATAGATATTGTGTTATTCTTCTTTTGAGACTTAACAGCAAAAGACACCGATTTAGAAAACGCGTTTCAAGATAAACTTATAACTACTTCTGAAGACAAAGAGGTTCGGTAGTTTCATGAAAAGGAATGTTGGTATAGAACATCAAAATTGTATAACCATGGTAAAGAAATTCTAAAATTTTGGTTTCGGTCTGATTTCATATTTCTCAATTTAATGTATTCTCTTTCGAAAAAGTAAAGTCAGAATAAGTAACACTTCATCGTAATTCTATTGATAAAATCAGTATTTGGCATATTAGAAGATGAAATTAGTAAACAAATCATAACTTGAAAAATGCGAGTTTATCAAAAATAAATTATACGAACGTAATATCACAAATAACTAGGATCCCATCAACCATAATCTACAAAAACGAGAGTTTTGCTTGTTTGTTTTTTGAATTTCGTGCAAAGCTACACGAAGACTATCGGCTCTAGCCGTCCCTAATTTAGCAGTGTAAGACTAAAAGGAATGTAGCTAATCATCACCATCCACCGCCAACTCTTGGGCTATTCTTTTATCAACGAATAGTGGGATTGACAGTACCATTATAACGTCCTCACAGTTGAAAGGGCGAGCATGTTTGATGTGACGGGGATTCGAACCCGCAATCCTCAGATTATGAGTCGAACGCTTTAATCACCTGGCCATTACAAGCCGGAAAAGAAAGTGATTAGATGACATGGATACGGACCTAAATACAAATATAAATTTAAAAGAAATTAAGTTAGAACAGTTTAAATCGTATGGAGATTGTACGACATTGAAGGAAGGACTGAACTGTTTAATTAGCAAGATTTGTTTTATCAGAATTTCAGTTTCAGTGGAAGAATTCTAAAGTATTATATACTGACCTAATGTTCTGTAAGTTTACTGTCATGTCGTATTACAAGATTAATAGATTTATTAATTTATCTTCTAACTAATGTTTGTCTGAAAACGAGATTCTAATGAAGGATACTTTATAAATCAATAACATTTAATGTTCAATACGACATTAAGCCATTATAACTTAATTTTGATATACTTGTTAAATTTTACTTCTGTATGTCTATTACTGAGTTTACATGTCATGGGTTTTTAAGTCTTTTTTTTTCTGTCACTGAAAAAGTAACCTAAAATGATATAGTTCTTCAAATAATGTTAGAAGCTACATTGCTGACGATTGAGAAGGTCTTAATCCCATATAACCCCATAAATGTTGTATACAGATCACTATTATAAGAGGGCTAACAGTGTTCCTTTTGTTTGCGATGCTTGTGAGCCTTGAATTGGCAAAACTGCAGTTCACAGCAGGGAGTACGGCAAATCAAAGAAAGCATTAGGCCTTTACGTCACAGATTATCTTTACGATTTTACCATTGGTAAGAAGTTAAATAAATCGGCAACGTATATATGACATTGTATTTTATTTTATTTTTTTATTGAGTGCTGATGACGTAATTTTTGTTGTTCAAAAATATGTAATAAATATAAGGTTCCAGAAAAGTCTGGAATTGTAGGTGATTTGCAGCTTTTCTTAATTTCATATACGTGACTCGTTATAGCGCTGTCAAAAGATGAGAAAATCGAATAAATATTGCTGTTAATCCAAGCTTATTTCGAATTACAAGAACAACGTGTGAAATACATTCCATAAAATTCGTTCAAGTGCCTCTGGTTACGGACTCTATGATTTGCATCCTTATACTTGTGTATTGATTTTTTGATGGCGTATATTACAATCTAATACCATTTTTAATATAATATTTTGTTTCGCAGATCAGCGGTTTTAATTCGACTAAAACACACTTCAGACATTATGAGCACAAATTTTGTTACTGGACAGTATGTGTTATTTCTTAATTGCTTATGTTGTAAAAGTACAAAAAATGGCCATTATTCCCTTTAAACTTTGCTTTTGTGACCTGGATAATGAAATTTAGAAATTAACCTATTTTATATGTAAAAATGGCAAATTTGCACATTTTCATTTACGTAAAATCTCTATAAAACAACATATGAATCAAGATTTACATGTATTTATACTAAAGTTATACAAAAATGTTTAGAAGTGAGTAGTGTTTCGAGATTTGTGACTGTAATGTAAATCACTTTTACGTATCAGCCCCGAAATATAATCTACAATCATGTTTTCGTTACACGTTCCTTGGTAGCAGCGTTTAAAGTCCAGTATATCCTGATGGAAGCGTTCGCTTTGCTTCTATGAGTATGCTCCCATGTTTTTTTTCTTGAATTTACCAAGATGAGTGTCAAGGATACAGACTTTCAGGGACATCTTGCAGCCCATTTTGCCGTAGTTCTTCACCAGAGCCTCGACTAGTTCCACGTAACTTTCGGCCTTGTGATTGCTCAAGAAGTCCCAAACCACTGTAACAAAGCTGCCCCAAGCTTTTATTTCCTTCATGCTGAGCCTTTTTGGGGAATTCTGTGCAATCCAGGATCTTCTTTATTTGTGGTCCAACGAAGACACCAGCTTTGACCTTTGCCTCAGATAGCTTAAGGAAGAAGTCTCGAAGGCACTTTAAGGGTGCAGACTCCTTATCAAGAGCTGTGACAAATTGTTTCATAAGACCCAATTTTATGTGCAATGGTGGGAACAGCACCTTCTGGAGGTCCACTAGTGGCTCACACTTGACATTGTGCCTCCCCACAGAGAACTCGGTCCGTTGTGGCCAGTGCTTCCTGTTGTAGTGCGCTGCGGTGTCCCTGTATAGTCCAGTATGGGTGATTTTTCGGTGTATTTCTGTTTTAAATTGTGTATCTTTTCTTGTAATTTTGAGATTAAGAAATTATAAAAATTGTTTGATTTTATTTCGATAACAACGTTTCGAGTAAACCTTTTCCAACCCGGAAACAAGCCTGTCAGTTAAGGACAACTATTGAAACGTTTTGAAACAAAACAAAACATGGTAACAGGAGGTAAACCGATACAGAATCACAAGAATGAAAAAAACTTAGTAAAAATAAAAAAAACTGAAGAACATAGCTGGTAATCTAAAGAAAAGGTGATAAAATTTATTAAAAATATAAGTTTCTTTTTGAATTTTGCTCAAAGCTACACGAGGACTATCTGCGCTAGCCGTTCCTAATTTAACAGTGTAATACTGGATAGAAGGCAGATGTTGGGCTACTCTTTTACCAATGAATAGTGAGATTGACTGTCAAATTATAACGCTCTCATAGCTGAAAGGGCGAGCACGTTTGTTGTGATGCAGATTCGAAACCGCGACCCTCGGATTACGAGTCGAGTGCCTTATCCACCTAAAAATATAAGTACAGTAAATATGAACAAGTTTATAAAACAAAGAAAGAAATATTTCAAATTATTAATTTTTAAGTTTATAAATAAAAGTTATTTTAAAAGTATTGTAAAAATACGAACTGTTTATTAATAGTCAAAGAACGTTTGAAAATTCTTTCTTTGATTGCTGTCGGAGGGGGCATGTAGTAGGGCAAGTATTTTAAAGTTTTCAATAGTAATGAAGTGTCATGTTACAGATTTGCCTTGATCTTTAAAATATGATATTTATATGTTCTCGCCGGCTTTTTCTGTGTAGATTTGGTCACATTGTTACAAATAATACAATAACTTAAACATTTAGATGTACAGTTGAAATAGCCATTCGCAGAACACGCCGATTTAGGATCATTGACTGATGTTTTATGATCATTATAAGGCCAAGTAATGTATTGACACTTCTGGTAATTGCATGCATCAGATGGCAGTTGTATGCTGTTCGGAAGTTGATTATGAACGAGTAAATATTTAATATTAGTGTGTTGCTTATAAGAAATTACACGTTTGTTAGGAAGCGTGTGATGGATGATGTTGTACTGTGGTATTATGCGAAAGATGTCCGACAATATACATATGACTTGTATGTTGAACGGGTTTGTTTGTTTTTGAACTTCGCGCATAGCAACACGAGGGCTATATGCGCTAGCCGTCCCTAATTTAGCAGTGTATGACTAGAGGGAAGGCGGCTAGTCATCACCGCCCGCCAACTCTTGGACTAGTCTTTTACCAATGAATAATGGGATTGACCGTCACATTATAACGCCTCCACTGCTGAAAGGGCGAGCATGCTTGGTGCGACGGGAATTCGAACTTGCGACCCTCATATTACGAATCTAGCGCCTTAACCACCTGACCATGCCGGGCCATATTGAATGGGTGTTAGTGGCAACAGAAGTGTGTTAGTTGAAGCGAAATTTGACGCGTATAGTTGGAAGTTTTTAATTGTAAAATGTTGATGTTATATGGTGTAAGCTAAGCGATTTCTAGAAAGCTAAATTCGGACATTTACTGTAAGTATGTATATTATCTTTAGTGTGATGAAAAGAAAATTAAGGTAGCCACGTTTTCACAAAAAATGGAAAATATGTTGATATTCTTGGTCGATACAGAAGAGCCTCTGTAATCTGACGAATTGAAATTCATAAATGTTCTCAAGGGTGACTGGAGTGAACATGTAAATAGAGGTGTCTGGCGGTGGATTTGTAATGTACAGATGCCGTGAGATTTCCACCATCAGTCACCGAAATATTTATGTCAATAAATAAATGATTTGATGGAAAACAAAAAACGTGTATCAGAGTGATTGATGAAAGGACCTGAAAACAACTGAAGAAAATATTTAAGTTCATAATTCCTGCATGTAGCTATTCCAAAAAACATCATTAATATACTTTTAATATAAAACACTAGTGGTGCCTGTGCATATGCGAAATATGCATCTTTCAGTGTAACCAAATAAAGAGGTTAGCATAGGACGGACCCATTTTAGTTTCCATGGTTACATCCTTCACTTGTTTTATAAAAATAAAAGCAGTTAACGATAAAAGTAGTAATCTAATTTAATCAGCAATATTTTTCTTACGGACCAGCAATATTGGCTTCACTATTCTTAATCTGTCCTAAATCTTCCGTTATTCCATCCAATTTTTGGTCTTCATTTAGTAGATGTTTTAGTTCATTCCGCATTGACGAAATGTTCAAAACGCCTGATGCTGCCATATAGTCGTGTAGTGGGGCAAGCTGTTTAGACTAAGTAATCTACGAAACTCGTTAAATGATATGATATAGCTGGTTCCAATTATTTAAGTTATTAAACTATCCCCAAGGTTTATATATATATATATACATATATTAAACCTCCCCTATTGGATCATCGGTAAATTTACAGACTTGGAAAGTAAACTTTCAAGGTTCATTTCTTCACGGTGAGCAGAGTGCTGAGTGCTCATAGTGTAATTTTGCAGTAATAAAATAAATATTTTGAATAAAAATTTGTCACATTTTTTTCTGAAAACCGTTATAGAAGCAAATATTCCTCTCCCATGTTGATGGAGTATTTCCGTAGTGGTTCAAATACAATTATAACCAGGGTTGTTACACAAAGCAAGTTTTAAATCACATTTATTGTGCACTGCTTCCGGATCATTTAATTAATGGTACAGTAATTAGTTGAGGAACAGTTTAATATGGTTCGACTCCAAGGAAGGTGTAATTACTGTCCAGGCTGCTGCCAGATTATATGATAAGCAGTTCCCAAATGAACTTCAGAACGTTCTAGTGCAACAAAAATTCTACATCAAAAGAGCTAATTGCACGTGATTTAAGTTCCATTTCACTTTATTGCGTCAGAAGGATCAGAGTGCTTCAACTCCGTTTATTATAGAGTTAATACGTTACATAATATTTTCAACTCGCAAATCAACATCTACAGCCTTTTTAATTGCGCCTCAGACAAAGTTCAGTTCGTTAACTTTTGGGGTTCAGTTCTTCTCGGTGCAAAGATGTCCAGTGCTCATATTGGTCTTACAATAGCCTTTCTGCAACCAAAGTCCAAGATTTCAAACACTGTTGGAATTCTAAAGAAGAAAAGCGTTGAATCCATAATTTTACAAACAATCCAAAATCCTGAGTATGGTTATGTATTTTTATTTCACAAATAAATACTTTTTATTTCAAGATAAAACAGAATTAACATACAATGTAGTTTGTTAATGCGAAATGACAGCTAATGAACAGCATTATGAAAGTATGTATTCATGAAAATATTATTACAAACACAAAGAATTCTGAAGGATATTTTGTCATGACAAAATACAATATTAGATGAGGAAGATTATTTTTGTTTAAATAAACTACATGAGTCTATAGGAACTGAAAGGAGTGTGTTAAAAATAACAGTAAAATGTACAGTTATTTTGGTTTTCATCAGAATTTTTGCTCCCCAGTGGCTCAGCGGTATGTCTGCGGACTTCCAACGCTAAAAACCGGGTTTCGATACCCGTGGTGGGCAGAGCACAGATAGCCCATTGTGTAGCTTTGTGCTTAATTTAAAACAACAACAATAAATCATCAACATTTTCAGTTTCCTTCATCTGCAACAAATTGTGAACCGGTTAACAAGTAGATTTAACTAAAACAGAAAATTTTGATTTTACCAGACTTTCTAAAGATTTTTGTTTCTTGATCGGTGGATTTAGAACTAGGTTTGGTTTGTTTTGAAATTCGTGTGAAGCTACATGAGGGCTCTCTGCGCTATCCATCCCTCATTTAGTCATCATCACCCACCGCCAACTCTTGGGCTACTCTTTTACCAACGAATAGTTGGATTGTCCGTCAAAGTATAACGCCCTCACAGCTGAAAGAGCGAGCATGTTTGGTGTGACGGAGATTCGAACCCGCGACCCTCGTATTAAGAGTCGAGTAAACACCTGGCGAGCTAACAGCAACGTGAGAAGTTGTATTTCTAAGTTAACACATCTAATGGGCTGATTCAGATTATGTACATTGCATCGTATACTATTTTTTTTTTTGTAATGGTAACGTTTCGTGTTACAATCTATGTTATCTAAGGAGCTTCAAATGTGCAACTGTGTGAAGCTGTCGTGAAAATTGTGGTCGTTGCAACCGCACAGAATACTGTAGAAATATTATTAATAACAAAATAGCTCTGTTTATTGTTAGTTTCGAGTATTCACTCAAACTTGCACGTTGGCTAACTGCTCTAATGGTCCCTAATTTTAAACTAATAGACTAAGGGTAGTTAAAAAATATACAGAGCATTCACCGTCAACTCTTGAGCTACTATAACCAAACAGAAGGATTTGACAGTCACTTCCATAACGCATTTATGATAAAAAAAAAACATGAAAAAAACTCAGCTCTCGAGTTTATGGTAATGGTGTCCGAACCGTGAAACCATGCAATCACATTCCGTCACAAAGTCATTAGGACACGCTAAGACGATGCTGTCTATTCTGTAAAAGAAAATATAAATAGAATACCTTATTGGGTTGTATGTAACCAATCTTATCTAAGAAGAAAGAACTACAGATTATTTAAGCAATAAACAAAAGTCTACAAGTGTTAAAAAATAATTCTCTATGCCAAGTACAATATAACCATATGATGTTAAAATAAATTCAGTATGCAGCGGAGTTACTACCGTCATTTCGACCTTGCTTTAATTCTACTGGTCACTATAGTATTATCAGTACAGATCAAAATTTTAAAATAAAAAGTTCTTTTACCTTCGAATTAACTATTCCTACTTTCCATTTGTCAATTATGTAAAATCATGAAGGTTTTTCAGTTTCACATATAATTAATGTTTATCATTATTATACCACTAGCTGGGATATCCGTACCCTAGACAGAAGTTATGTAAATTCATGGTTAACAAAAGGTTATCTTAGGACGTGAAAAGGTGTTTCCTTTATATATAATACGGTCGCACCAAACATGCTCGCCCTTTCAGCCGCGAGGGCGTTATAAGTGATGGTCAATTCCACTATTCGTTGGTAAAAGAGTAGTCCAAGAGTTGGCGGTGGGTGGTGATGATTAGCTGCCTTCCCTCTAGTCTTACACTGCTAAATTAGGGACGGCTAGCACAGATAGCCCTCGTGTAGCTTTGCGCGAAATTCGAAAACAAACCAAACCAAGCTAAAAGATGGCTCAACTTTGAGCTTTGATAGTATTTTAGTGTAAAGTACACAATTTGTCCATGGTATGGAATCGAACCCAATATCTTAACTTTGTATACTTGCAATCGTACTAGCGTCATATAATCAGCCTGCCAAGAAAATTCCGGACAGAGACAAATGCAAGTGTACAAGCGCGGCATGGCCAGGTAGGTTAAGGCGTTCGATTCGCAATCCGAGGGTCGTGGGTTCAAATCCCCGTAACACCAAACATATTCGCCCTTTCAGCCGTGAGGGCGTTATAATGAGACAGTTTTTGAAACTATTTGTTTGTAAAAGAGTAGCCCGAGAGTTGGCGATGGGTGGTGATGACTAGCTGCCTTCCCTTTAGTCTTACACTGCTAAGTTAGGGACGGCTAGGGCAGATACCCCTCAAGTAGTTTTTCGCGAAATTAAAAACAAAACAAAAACAAACAAACCTTTATATATAATTTAATGAAAATCAATCAAAACATTCACAAAAACAACAAAACACAAGATGTGAAACCGTAACTTTGCATGTATCTTCTCATGTACCTGACAAACCTTCATGCTAAGTTTGTTGAAGATCTATTAAGAAGGACGAAGTAATGTTTAAAAACACACGCAAAAACACTCATTAAAATAAAAAAATTCAAAATTGAAATTTTGTGTGTGCTTCCTCCTGGACCTAATGAACCTCCAAACCAATTTTGGTAAAGATCCATCCACATTCTGCAAAGTATTTACATGGACATACAACAGACAGTACTACTATATTTATATAAATGGCGCCAGTGTATCAAATCCGCGTGTGCCATATTCATGTCATCCTATCTGCATCCTGAGAATGGAGGAAAATAAAGTTCTCAGTGACGGGAAACGGTGGTGAAACGTGAAAATCCTGACCCCCTATTACAACTCTAAATGTACAAAGGATGAAAATTCGCGAAGTTGAGGGTTGCATATCGTCTAAAAAAAGTTTTTTTCCAGTATCATATAAGCAAGAGTTCCATTATAGTATGATTCCCGTGCCTTGTTTTTTCCAGTTAGAGACAAACAAGTTAATACATTTTATGTAAAAGAAAAGTGGAAGGAAATGTGACAGGGCTTAGAGTTTTGTTCAATAAATCTTTAAGTGATGACATGTAGTTTCTTTCACTTGAACATTGCTTTTACCGGTGTTCTACATTTTAACTTGGATATAATTCAAAATGAACAGAAGTGTAACAATAAACAGTATGGTAATCTGTAGTTTTAAATATGCAGATATTTCCCATGATGCATCTGAATTATTAAAGCTTAGATTTATCAAAGCATTTCTTTAGGATGCTAGATATCAGTCCTTAAAGATAATTTATAAAATATTTTGTTGTTTTTCGAGGAAAATAAAAAAAATAAAACTTTATAATTTCTGCTGACAATCGTTTTTGTCTTCCGCTAGTACAGCGGATTTACAATGCTAAAATCAGGGGTTCGATTCCCCTCAGTGGACTCACCAGATAGCCTGATGTGGCTTTGCTACAAGAAAACACACGAACGATCGTTTTTTCAAGAAAAGTTAAAAGTTTTATCACTAATTTATTTGCTATCACTAACAGTGATAGCCAAAGCAAGATAGCCAAATATGTAAACCTGCGTTACAGTGAAACAAATAGAAGTATATAGCATTAGGTAAACATCAGGAAAAAACATATTTGTTGTGAAATGATATACAATAATACAGCACAATAAAAATTACATGCGAGAACAATGTTCTTGCTTTATACAATAGAAAATCTAAAATAAAATTCGTAACACTAATTGTGTTTCAATAACTTCATTTTGGTAATATTAAGGGGTCAGGCGTGGCTAACTGGGTGCCTTCTGGATGTAAATCAAATACTCCGTCATTTACATCTTCTTGTTAATAAGTCACGTTGAAGCTGTAGATAAGAGTGACGCTTGAAGTCCCACTTTACAGTCAGATAAGAACGGTTCAAGGTTTATCGCTGTGTGCTCTTTTTGGTTCTTTCCCTCTAGTCTATCAATTTAAAATTATGAACAGCTAAGGAAGATAGTATTTGTGTAGCTTCTTGCTTAACAATAAAATAAGCCTTCCCTCTAGTTTACCACTTCGATAATAGAGACGACTATTGGAAATAAAGAATTACACACGAATGTGGCTCGGCATGGCAAGGTGATTAAAGCGCTCAACTTGTAATCTGAGGTTCGCGGTTTCGAATCCTCCTTTCACCAAATATGTTTACCCTTTCAACCGTGGGGCGTTTTAATGTGACATTCAATTACACTATTCACTGGTAAAAAAAGTAACCTAAGAGTTGGTGTGGGTGGTGATGGCCCTCTAGTCTTATACTGCTAAATTAGGGACGGCTAGCGCAGATAGCCCTTGTGTATCTTTGCGCGAAATTCAAACATAAACACTAATTTCACACTTTTCGTATAAAGTGCTTGAAGTTTCAAGCAATCACAGTGTGTTAATATACAAAACTTTTGAAGTTAGTTTACAAAATAACCAGGTATTATAGGAAATTAGATATAGTTTGAAAGCTTTAGTTAAATTAGCGTGAAAAATACATTTTTCTGGGATCGTTAATTTTGCCAGATCGTCTGAGTTTCTAAACTTTTCCAATGGTATTTATAAACTAGTTGATGATAATTACCAGCGGGTAGAACATAACAATATTTGAATAAAGTTTTATAACGTTTTGATCTGAGGGCGTTGCTAAAATAAATTATCACCCTCAAGAAGACTTTGAGTTGTGAGTGGGCGATACTATAATCGGTTGTCGAGTCTGTAGCACCTGGTGAAAGAAACAGATAATAAACGTAACGGAAGCAGAACTTTGTCAGCAAACCGGCAGACGTTTCACGAAACCTGACAGTTATGAGCAGGTAAATTTCGTTTCATTGGACACGTTGACAGGAACTATCTCATTCATCTTGTGAATCTGTTTGTTAATTTCACACGTCGCTGTGTGGGTTATTGCGAAGAACCTGACTGTTAAGGAAATAATGTTTGTCTGAAAGTTAGCCTACCTATTTGTCTGCTGGTTGCCTATCTTATGTTTTGTTTGTTTCAGCTCAAAGTAACGCAATAAATAAGCAATATCTTTGTGGGACTTCTTATGCGCAAATCGTAGTAGATATTTGTAAGTTTCTTCTTATAATGACAACTAATTCTAGCACCAAAAATATATCCGCGTTTGAATGTGTAGCAACTTATATCTGTTAGAGGGGAATGGATTATGGTACTGAGACGTTTCGCCCATTTACAAATGACTATTAATTTTGTGGTTTTATATTTGTAAAAATGCATATCATGTTTTAACAGCACGATTTTTCTCTTTTCATCATAGAATTATTTTATATATCTATTGTTATGTGTTCAGTTATTTACACTAACTGCTGTGTAAGCATAACACTATACACAGTAGAAATATGTATTTACTTTACTGTAACAGTGTTTTAAAGTTGTAAATATCGATTTTATTTCTATTCAAATGCGTATCTCTTCCTGACTAGTTAAATTTCGTTTTCTTCACGATTTGGCTCGGCGCTCGACTCGTAGTCTTTGGGTCGAGGGTTCGAATCCCAGTCACACCAAACATGCTTGCATTTTTAGCTGTGGGAGGTCATAATGTACGGTCAATTCCACTTTTCTTTGGTTAAAGAGTAGCCGAAGAGTTGGCGGTTGGTGGTAATGACTAGTTGCCTTCCCCCTAGTCTTACACTGCTAAATTAGGGACGGCTAGCACAGACAGCCCTCGAATAGCTTTGTGCGAAATTTAAAAAAGAAACAAAGAGAGTATGAAACAGTTATGAACATTCAGTGTATGAAAGAGTTGTAAGAAACTGACAGAAATGAAGAATAAAATCTGCAATAAAGAAAGATAAACAGTCTATGAAACGAACCGAAGCTAAATTATTTCAAAGTGAAGTAAATATATAATTGCAAAGAAAGCAAACTTAACTGATGATGCAGAAACGTTTGAATGCGTGCTCACAAAATGAAAAACCTATGGTTTTGAACGAGCTAAATTACGGACTGCAAGAGCAGATTGCCTTCGTATACATTTGCGCGAAATTCAAAAACAAATAAACAATTCTTCAGGATTTAAATTTTTAAGATATTTTTCTCTATATATTTATTGTAGTTAACTATCATTTTGCATTTTTCTAACCTACTTATCGTTTTGGATGTTCACATTTGCTTGTTTCTTCGTTCGTTTTTAGTACAAAGCAAAACAATGGGCTATCTGTGCTCTGTCCATCACAGTTATCGAAACTCGAATTATAGCTTTGTTAGTCCGTAGACGTTCATATCGCTGTGCCACAATAGGGTCGCATGTTTTCTCTACCAAATTATCGTTTCAATATTTCTCTTACCTAGCTATCGTTTCGTATTTTTTATCTTATTTTATCCTTTTGCACGTTTCTCCGATTTAATAATTATGTTATGTTTTATCTCAGTGATTACATTTCTTTACGTTGATTTGCCTAACATTTACAGTTTACCTGTCTTTGATGTCCCTATTTATCATTTTATCTGTGTTTTTTTTCGTTTTTTTTTAATTGTGTTCTCTTATTTCGACTGGGCGTGTTAAGAGACTGAAACACAAGTTCTATGGCTGCAAAACACACTCCTCACTTTAAGATTGAGGTGCGTTTTAAGAATAATGGTCAAATTCAATTATTTTATTATAGTAACGTTGGCGGTGGTTACTGATAACTAGTTACCTTTGTTCTAGTCCAGTCGTTCGTAACCTTGTTGAAGGTACTGAACCTCGAAAGTTTCGTACTTGCATTCACTGAACTCTTTGTAATTGGAAAAATAAAATATGATTTTTTTTTTCAAATTCAAAACATAAGTAGATATTTTATTATACACAAAATGAACCATGCATCAGTTCCACACAATATCACTGTGTTCAAAGAACAAAACCCACAAAATATGAATTTCACACAGAAACAAAAACATAACTCAATGAATATTTATTGCAAATCGATGTGACATTTGCTGTTGCCTTTCAGAGACAAGTTCAGAAATGCGCGGCTTCACCTTGGCAAGTGCCACTCTCATATCATTTTCGCAACAACGTCTGTTACTTTTCTTCGTTTTCATGTCTACCATCCTCGAAAAGAATTGATCGAAAAGATTCGTTGTAACAAACGGTATGAGTATCTCAAGGGCTTTCTTAGCAATAAGAGGATACGCTACGATTTGGTGACACCAAAACGTTGAGAGCGTTGTTGTTCTGAAAAGCTGTTGTTGAACCTGGCTCTGCTGAAGTTCAATGATTTCGTCAAGGTATTCATCATTGACATCTGCCGTCGCAACACTAAACGTGAACGGCTGTCTCACCCATGCTGGATATGACTCTCTTGTGGGGAAGTATTCGTCGAGAGACTTTGCGAGCTCATCTAAGTGCATGGTAAATGCTTGCTTCAGTTCCCCGGAAACAGAAATGTCTCCGATTTCAGACACATCTTTGATCTTACTTACACAGTCGTCCAGCAGAGGAAAGTTTGCGAAGTTATTATTCTCTGTTCGTCGTTTCCATAACGATAGCTTTTTTTGAAAAGCCTTCAGATTTTCTTCCGCTTAGTTGATGTTGACTCCACCGCCCTGCATCTGTTGATTGAGATGATTGAGAGCATTGAAGATATCGGCCATATACGTCAAAATGAGAATGAACTCAGATTTTTCGAAGCAATCTGCATGACAATGTTTGTGCTCTCGCAAAAACAGGGCTACTTCCACACGCATGGCAAAAACACGATTCAGCACCTTTCCCCGGGATAACCACCGAACGTTAGAATGGTACAGATGTACCTCGAATTCAGAGCCCATTTCATTACACAGCTCTTTGAAAATGCGGTGCTTTAGGGCACTATTTCTCACAAAGCTCACACATTCCACTGCAATTTTAATACTTCTACTAGTTTGAAGGCAAGGTTTTTGTTGCCAACGCATGCCTGTGCAGAACACACTGCGTTACAATGATGTGTGGTGCATCGGCTTTCACCAGCGCACCAAAACCAGAGTTTCGTCGCAGCATGACTGGAGCTCCGTCCGAACAAACTGCAAAAACCATATCCCATGAAAGATCGTTGTCTTTGAAGAAGTCATCCGCACGTTTCTTCACGTCGGCTGCCTTAGTTGTTGTTGTAAGAACCTTACAAAATAAAAAATATTCTTTTATCTCGTCGTTCTTCACATAGCGCACGAATACAACAAGCTGGCTTAGATTGGAAACGCCGGTGGTCTCGTCGAGTTGAAGGCTGAATTTTGCTGAGCTTGAAATCAGATGTGCAACTACTTGAGCCAAGATGTCATCGCTCATGTCATCTATTCTACTGCTGATGATGTCATTTGAAAGAGTAATTTGGGATAACTTATTTTCAGCAGCTTTTCCCAGCATAATATTCGCCATCTTCAACGCAGCTGGTTTTACGAGTGCTTCACCAATGGTGTGTGGTTTGCTCTGCTTTGCGATCAAGTACGCAACATCGTACGATGCTGTGAGGATCGGTTTGTCGATGGGTACAAAGCCGAGAACAGGCAAAGTAGCCTTTTCATCGAACCTGGCTCTCTTTACCTTGAATTCAGCAAACATTGTGTTCTTGTATTTCCCATTTCCATGCAGCTTTAGGGAGAGTTCTCTTAGTTTTGCCGGTGCTAGACTATAATTGCTCAACTTGTCATTGCAAATCATGCATTGAGGATTCCCATCATGTTCCGTCATACACGTGAATCCATATTGTACGTATTCGTCCGACCACTTTCTGTTTTTGCTCGACATAGTTAGTATGAAGGGATTGAAACTTCAGGAAAAAAAAATCACAAATGACGCATGATTATTACAGTCACAAGTCGACTGCTAAGCGCACGAAGTTCCTTGCAGCACAGATATTAAGGCCAAGTGATGTGACGTGATCAGCCGCAGCCAATGATGGCCAAGTGGAGCATGACGTCACGAATCATACGAGTGGGGTAAACGGAACGGACACACACACAGTGTGTGTGTCTTGACCTCCGCCGAACCTCTAAGACTGACTCACCGTATCCCTGGGGTTCGATTGAACCCAGGTTAAGAACCACTGCTCTAGTCTTTGTTCAGTGTTATGGTTGACTATCCTAACTATCCAGAGATAGCTTTTGTGTATTTTTGGGTAAAATCTACATGCTAAATTGTTTTGCACGTCGATGTAATTTCCTTCATTCACGACTGTGGTGATTTTGTTTTAAACCCTTTACAATACCTTCCCTTAGCTTTTATTGTCCTATTTACATGTTTGTGTAAGGTAATCCGAAGAAATCGTACAAGGAAATAATCGGTGATTGTATATGTCAAGGAATGACGTACTGCGATAATTTATGGTTTTATTAAACTATGGTTTTTAAAATAACTTCGAATGATTTTCTTTAGCAGTTTTTACACTCACGAAGATTACTTTGCACAATCAACTTTGTCTATAAATTTAGCACCAACTGAAATATCAATTGAATATTTGTGATAATGCCATATGAATGACAACTAAGATTGTCTTCTAACTGTTCATTCCGTGTACTCCAATCTTTAAAGATTTAGTTTCCTTATGTTTCTTTATTTCCACACAAAGCTACGCAAAATGTTATCTTCTTTCAGCTCGTCACGGGGATCGAACCCAGAATTTTAGCGATGTAAGTCATTAAACTTACCCCTAACTCACAGAGTGACAAAAGGTCTTCTTCCATCTTCTTCTATTGTTTCTTCTAATGCAACTTATTGTTTTACTGGTAGCGCTTTTAATTTTTTCCTCTGTCCAGGTTTAACGTTTTTCTTTGTCTCTCTCTAGTTTTTCATTACTGATTTACAGTTTTTTCCTTTCTTTAATAATTCGTTGTTTTAATTTTTTCCATATTTTTATTAATTTAAATAATTTTTCACTATCTATTGCTTGTTGTAGAAAATTCTTTTCCAAATTAAATGTTTGTCTCTGTCTACAAATTTACATTTTTCTCTTGTTTATTGATTTTTTCTATGTTTGTCCTTTAACTTTCACTGTTTATCTACTTTCTGTTCATCATCTCTGTCCCCACATCATTTTGCATATTTTTATTAGTCTGTTTATCAATACCTGTTTTCACTTTGTATGGGATTTATGATGTTTTCATGATGTTCTGAACGTGTTTTTCTCTCCATTGCTGTCTCTGTTTCGTTAGCTTTAATTCCATCATGAATGATTATTTTGTCTTCCTCAGAAGTGTTGAATCAATGACGAGATAAAATCCTCTCGATACTCAATTGCATTCCTTCCATGAGTCTTCTGTAATGTTTAACTAAAACACTGATTGGCAAAGATAAA
Source organism: Tachypleus tridentatus (assembly GCF_004210375.1). Taxonomy (NCBI): domain Eukaryota; kingdom Metazoa; phylum Arthropoda; class Merostomata; order Xiphosura; family Limulidae; genus Tachypleus; species Tachypleus tridentatus. Next base: position 28,444,443 of record NC_134836.1, read on the forward strand.
CTCGAACACAGTTTATGTCATTGTTTACAATGTCATAGAAGGAACAAAACTTGTTCAAAGTAACATGAAAAAGAAATTCAGTAAAAACGTTTCTACAGAAATGCAGTTATTCCTTATTGAACAACACTGTCTGTCCGACACACAACATAACAAAGCTCTCTATACACAAACTTTATACATTCGTAAATTATGCGGATGTTTTAAAAGTCTCAAGAAAGATTAACACAGGTTATTAAGTATTAAAAGATGATTATCCAATCAGCTGATTGAATTTCAAGTCATGAACAACTATAGAGTGAAAATACACTTTCTACGCTCCAAAGTGATGTTCAGTGAGAAACGAGATTTTCCCCAATCGGTTAAATATGAAAATAGATTTATGTATATATATATATAAATCGTCTATGAACCTGTATGATAGAATGTTTAAAATATTTTTTAAAATTTATTTCACTATGTTCACTATTTTGAAAGCAATAATATCAATTTTAACTTTTACATTTAACTTTCTCTTTTTCACAAATGTAGACAAAAAATAAAAATAATTTATTTTCTACTTTTTGAGCCACTGCCAAGCTGTTGATTCCATTTCCTAAATTTCAAAAAAAAAGAATGCAAACTACGTGTTGAAATTTTGTAAATTGGACTTTATTTTCCGAGTGTTTTTTATACATAATATTAGAACTATTGGCCAAGAATTGTTTGAATGCAAAGAATATTAAAAACAATTCAACGCCATTGTATTTTCATACGTCAAAGTTCTTTAAATCTTTTGCCTGATGTCATTTTCTGATTTTTATTTATTTAAATCTTTCTTTGGTAATCTGAGAGTCTGTTCCATGGGTCCTGGGAAGATCGGATACCTTTGTTTCCCTTTCTTTTAGTAACCCGTTGGTACAGCTGTAAGTCTACTGATTTACAATGCTAAAATCAGGGGTTCAATTCCTTTCGGTGGACTCAGTAGATAACTCTATGTGGCTTTGCTATAAAAAAACACACACTCTTTCTGTTAGCTTTGTCTGGCTACGAAATGATTGGCTGTATACCATATTGAAGTTTGATTATTTTTTGTAAAATATGTTCATTATTATTTCCAATTTGTGTCCAATTCTGGCAAATATTTTCACCATTTAGTTCTTTTGCAGCACTGTTGGGGATAAAAATCTCTACAATTGTTCATTCAGTTAGTGAGAATTAAACAAATGTGATACTTTTCTAGATTTCATTAGAAAGCAGAATTATTGGGCTTAAAAACTATACGGCAAAATCATGGAGTAAAAATGTTTTGGAGGCAAATCTAAAAAAAATGATTCCCAGTTGAACAACTTCAGATACATTTTAGTATATGCACGTAAAGTTTCAGGTCTCTAGGATTTTTCCTCTTGGAACTATGGCGGCCATACACACAAAGACAGGTTCTTTTATTACTATAGATTTCTTGTATTGTGTTACACTTTCAAATTCCAGTTTTCGCTCACTTTCATATTTAGATATATACTCCTAACAATTCAACCAGCAATGTCCCCCAATGAAACAACAGTAAACATACGGGCTTGGAACGACATAATTTGGGATTCGATTCCTCAAGGTGGAGTAAACAACTAATCCAATGTGTCTTTGCTCTATGACAAACAAACATTGAAAGAGTGAATTAACCCTATGTATATAACACCATGTGCAAACAATTACATTTAACATGTGTACATTATCCAGGACAGGATGAGACACACAGTGCCTCCTCATTATTGTAACCCACTGTAACCGTAAATAAGCATTGATCTAATCTTACATGATTTGCCTTAAGAATGTTTTGATTCCTGTTTTCACTTAGTTTTACCACATATGCTACATTCGTACCCCTCTTGATTTGGATCTTTGTTGCAACTTGTCACATGAAATGTGCGAGAAAGTTAAATCTCTTCTTCCTGAAAACTAACTGAAAAATGTTCAGAATGTTCGAAAGTCTTAAGAACCTCTTAGAAACAGTTCAAACTTATATAAACCTTGGTTGTTATCGTTTATTGTGTAGTCAGGTAGAAAATACTAAAGCTGATTCTATTACACATCTCGCTTGAGGGTTAAAAGGCAAGATACAAGTATGTCACGATGAGCCATTATCTTAGGGCTGGTGAAGGAAAACACTGCTTGACGTGGAAAAGGTAGTGAGTCAGAAAGTGAAAATTATGTTGATCCAATTGAAGAGCAGTCAAGGAGAGAAAGCTACGCTTCATCTAAGCAAGAATCTGAAGTTGAGGGAACACTGTGCGGGAACGGAAGCGAAAAGATGTTAAAGCTATTGGCGCTACAACAAGGATTTTACGGATCCTAGAAGAAAGTATGGTAAAGAAAAGTGCTTTTAAGGTCTTGAGAGGCTTTGTGTTGTCAACTGCCAAACATATATCCAGCTTATTATAAAGGTGTTGTTTTAGGCTGTGGTGGATATGTACCACAGGTCGTATAAATATGGTGGGTACTGACATTATGATATGTAAGATATTTATTCAACAAACGAATCAGAAGTAGTATAAGTATGGTGGGCACTTACATGATTACGGCCTCCCGCTAGCACAGCGATAGGTTTACGGATTTACAACGCTAAAATTAGGGGTTCGATTTCCTTCAGTGGGTTCAGCAGATAGCGCGATATGGCTTTGTTATACGAAAACACACACACACATACATGATTACGGTGGTTTAAAATTGATATCTGAATAGTTTATTCAGCAAATGAGCCACTTGTTGTACAAAAATGGAGAGTACTGACGTGATGTACGGTGGTTTAAAAATGATATCTGAGATCTTAATTCTACAAATGAATCACAGGTGGCATAAGTGCCTGAAGAAAAAGTTTAAAAAAAATCAGTGAATCCATGAGACATTCGACACAACAAAAAAAACGACAAGAAAACAAACAAAGCTCTATCACATGTAAGTGGCAACCTTAAAACTTTATCAAAAATATCAGAAACATTATATAATATAATGAACATGGCAGTAACATTAAAACGTTATCACAAGACGTTATTACCGTCTATTTTACTGAACAGCTCAACGCCAGCAACCAATCGTTAATCATACAAGTATCAGGAACATAAACTAGAAACTTCATTGAAACTTATTCTCCAGCAAAAAAAAGGAGCAGCTATTAACTTGGTGAAATCTAAAGAGAACTGAATACAAGAAACAGATTATTTAATAGGATTGCCCCATGTTCTTCATTACAATATGTAACACAAATTTTGTTCCTGGATAGTATGTTTCATTTCTTAATTACTTATGTTGTAAACGTACAGAAAATGACCATTATTCCTTTCAAACTTTACTTTTGTGATCTGGATAATGAAATTTAGAAATTAACCTATTTTCTATGTAAAAACGGACAAACTTGCACATTTTTATTCACATAAGTGTGAACAAAAGACCATATGACCCAAGATTTACATGTATTTATACTACAGTTATATAAAAATGAACAAAAATGTTGAGAAGTTTTTCAAGATTTGTGACTGTAATGTGAATCACATTGACGTATTAACCCCCAAATGTAGTCTCCTATCATGTTTTCTTTATATGCTCCCAGGTCACAAAAGCAAAGTTTGAAAGTCTTTTCCATTTACTTTAGGCATAAGCAATTGAGAAATAACACTTTCTGCTTAGAAGCAATAAAAAGTAAAATTTTTTTACATAGTGTTATTTAAACGAAATCAAACACTTCATATTCGAAGAAACCAACAACATTAAAACTATACTTAATTAAAGTGTTTTCAACAGAATTAAAGTTGCAGAGCGCTTCTGATAACAAATTTTGAATTTCCTTTTGATAGGTATCCTACAGATCTTTCCTCTATCTTTACTCGATACAGATCATATAATTCTACAGTGTGTGCATTATACAGTAAAACGTGTCTGAGACGGAACTGCGCGGGACAAAAGTAAAATTTTCGACTTAGACAGTGAAAATACATTTTTTTAATTATATATAACTTTTGAGCGGAACGTTGTACTTGCTTAACTCAATAGATTGTTTGTTTGTTTTTGAATTTCGCGCAAAGCTATACGAGGGCTACCTGCGCTATCCATTTCTAATGTAGCAGTGTAAGACTAGAGGGAAGGCAGCTAGTCATCACCACCCACCGCCAACTCTTGGGCTACTCTTTTACCAACGAATAGTGGGATTGACCGTCACATAATAACGCCCCCACGGCTGAAAGGGCGAGCATGTTTGGCGCGACCGGGATGCGAACCAGCGACCCTCAGATTACGAGTCGCACGCCTTAACACGCTTGGCCATGCCGGGCCAACTCAATGGAAGTAGGACATTTGTGAATAAAGTTATTATACTTATTACGCTATATTTATTAGTATAAGAACAAAAATAGACATTTAAAATATACATCAGTGGACAAAATCTTAATCAAATTCGTTTGAAGAAAGTGTCCAATTTTAACCGTTTCGTTTTTTTAATGGGCTTTCTCACGCGGTTAAAAAATAACACCAATTTTACGGCATTTGCATGAAGTTCATTTTTCCTCTTCATTTGTTTATACAATTTGATAGCGTTAATGTAACTTAACACTTGCACAGAAGTAGAAATTTCCTCACTATCTTTCCCATTTTGTTCATCTTCTGAATCTCTCACACTGTTACCATCTTGCGATTCTATTATAAATTTTAAATCAATTTCATCAGTTTCTGTTAAAACATTCTTGGTAACGTTCACAAAACTTTTCGCGTTCACAGAATAATCTGCATCAGTCTTCTCATTCAGAGTTTGGATTTCACCAGAATCGTCATAACAAACAACTTCTCCACAATCTCTGCCATTATCAAGAATGAATCCACAGTTTCGAAAACACTTTATTACGCATTTGATTGAATGACTTCAAAATGCAATTGCATCTGACACGTCAATTTTCATGGTCATTTCAGATGCTCTCTTACAGTCGCCCATGTTTGCAATTATATGCTGGAACATCAATTTTCTGTATTTCAATTTTATACACTGTATAATTCCATTATCTAGTGGCTGTAGAACTGATGTTGTACATGGAGGTAGAAAGACTAAATGAGCATTTGGAAGTTGAACTTTTGGATGACAAGTTGCATTATCTAGGAAAAGTACAATATTCCTAGTTTCTTATTTCATTCTTTTGTTTAATTTGCTCAAATATTTCTCAAATATATCACTTGTCATCCACGCTTTATTATTTGCTTTCCATTCAACAGGAAGTTGATTCTTCCTTAAATTTTTGAAACAACGAGGATTTTCACTTTTACCTATTACACATGGTTTCTCTTGTTTCACATTAGCAAATGCCACCAAATGTACAGTCAATCGTTCTTACGAATAGCGACCTCTGGAATAATGAGGGCAAAAAAAAAGAACAGAATATATTTGACCAATAATTATTGTACCAAAATGTCCAATAATTTATTGATATTTAAAGAAATTATTAATTAAACAAGAATTTCTTAATATTTAAAGAAATTATTAATTAAATAAAAATTAATATTTAATCAAAAACATTTTTTTTTGCCTTACCCAGGCTCTAATTCTACTTGTTGATAGATGAGGTAGGTAAAAGATAGTTTTCCGTCCGCCTTATGCAGGTTCCATCATATGGAGGGTCTTTTATAAGAGTAATATCAAAATAATGTTGCAAAATTTTGATATTTACGACTTGTACAGGTTTCCGCCTTATGCATTTTTTTGCTTAGACAGGTTTTACTGTGTTTTAAATGTTTTTATTCTCATGATTTTGTTTTTGTAAATACTGCTTTGTCACCTGTGTTAAATGCTAAATTCAACACATCTGGGTCCTGAGATGGCTTGTTGGTTAAGGCACTAGATTTGTAACCTGAGGGTCATAATTTCAAATCACGTTCTGAAACATGTTAACTCTTTCTGTTGTTGTAATGTGATTGCCAATCTCATTATTTGTCAGTAAAAAGTAATTCGAGGGTTAGCGGTTTTGAGTAATTACTTTTTTCTAACCTATAACTCCTGAATTTGCGCGAAGAACAACAACAACCAAACATTACCCTTCGAATGTGTAATTGTTGTTAAGCGTGAGACATGAACCAATAATAGCTCTAATATTTTCAGTGTAAAGCTGGTCACAACAATGAACAATGGCTTTGCATATACATCTTTAATGTCCAGCTTTATATTAACGAATTTAATACTCGGTGACATTTCTTTCCGTCTTCTACAGTTCTCTATCTGGTACCTATACCTTCTGGTCCCCTTCGTAGGTTGGCGGTTAACTAATGAACTAATAACACTAAATTTATGGTTCAATTTCTCGCAATGGATAGAGCAAAAATACTCCATTGTGTAACTTTGCGCTAAAATAAAAAAATTAACTTCTCTCTCATGACAAAGAAAAATGAATAGAACAAAGTAATGTTCTGTTTATATATATAATTGTTTTATTTAATAAATAATATTATGTTTATATAAATAAAATAAAAATATGTTGATAATGCAGCTGATATATATATTGCTATACAATATTGTGTTCACTAACTGTTGTGTTAGTTTTCTCTTATTTAAAATTTGCACTCCAGTGATTTAACAATGTAAGAACATCATTACAATTGTTATGTAATTTGTTACAAAACCAGCGAAGCGAAGTTTTTTACCTTGCTCCAAATATTCAAAAAGTAACAAACTTATTCTCGTTTTTGTTTGTTTGGAAATTTCGCACAAAGCTACTCGAGGGCTATCTGTGCTCGTAGTCCCTAATTTAGCAGTGTAAGACTAGAGGGAAGGCAGTTAGTCATCACCACCCACCGCCAACTTGGGCTACTCTTTACCAACGAATAGTGGGATTGACCGTCACATTATACACCCCCACGACTGGGAGGGCGAGCATGTTTAGCGCGACGCGGGCGCGAACCCGCGACCCTCGGATTACGAGTCGCACACCTTACGCGCTAGGCCATGCCAGGCCCTAACTTATTCTCGATAATGCTACGTATAAAAACGATGTTTTGATATCATGAATTTAAACGTGCGTCGTAATGTTTAAAATACTACTTATTTCTTGTATTATATTATATTTTCAAAATATCCGCTTTCAAACTTTACCTAATATTTTTCATATTTTTAACTGTTGTCAGAAAACATCACAAAATGGCTAGTGCACGTCACACATAACCACCAGAAAATGGATAATATATGTCACACATAGTCGTCAGAAAAGGGCTAGTGTACGTCGCACGTTACAATAAAAAATGGCTAGTGTAAGTCACACACACATTATCAGAAAATGGCTAAAGTAAGTCAGTCGTCATTGTTAAACAATAAAAGGGGAACGACAAGTGTCGGTACTGTCTTTCAGAGTAAAGATGCAGTCCTATTGCCACAATCTGATAAATGATTGGATATCTTAATAATTCACCATACTGATATAAGCTACTGAAAAACGGAACTGGACCATGAAATCTGGCTCAAGACTATACTTACAGTATTAGAGATGACGTGCTCTACGTCAGGCACTTTTGCCACTTTGGAATATGTAACTTAAGAACTATGATGTTTCTTTGTGTTCCTCTAGTCAGTCAGAAAAACAAGTATAATAGTAGACAAACAAAACAGCCTTGTCTTTATTTCTATGTGTTTCATTACAGTTACAATGCTGTGTGAACATTTAGGACTTGTTTTCCAACTACAATATCAAAATATTGTACGAAGTACTACAGAACATGTTGAGTTATCTACATCCTTTTTTTTAAGTTTCATTTTATGGACTGACATGACCATGTTCACTAACTAAGACTGATTAAAACAAGGTGATGTAATCACACGATTTCCTTTACCATGTCTTCCGTACCGGTTTGATCCTGTTTACCACGTCTTACTTTCCGGTGTGATCCTGTTCACCATGTCTTCCGTACCGGTTTGATCCTGTTCAAAATGTCTTCTTTAGCCGTTTGATCCTGTTTACCACGTCTTACTTTCCGGTGTGATCCTGTTCACCATGTCTTCCGTACCGGTTTGATCCTGTTCAAAATGTCTTCTTTAGCCGTTTGATCCTGTTCACCATGGCTGTAATGAAAAGAGGGTACATTAACTATAGGTTCTGTCTCCAATACTCGTTTGATCCTATTCACCATGACTGTAATGAAAAGAGGGTACATTAACTATAGGTTCTGTCTCCAATACTCGTTTGATCCTGTTCACCATGGCTGTAATGAAAATAGGGTACATTAACTATAGGTTCTGTCTCCAATACTCGTTTGATCCTGTTCACCATGACTGTAATGGAAAGAGGGTACATTAACTATAGGTTCTGTCTCCAATACTCGTTTGATCCTGTTCACCATGGCTGTAATGAAAATAGGGTACATTAACTATAGGTTCTGTCTCCAATACTCGTTTGATCCTGTTCACCATGGCTGTAATGAAAATAGGGTACATTAACTATAGGTTCTGTCTCCAATACTCGTTTGATCCTGTTCACCATGACTGTAATGGAAAGAGGGTACATTAACTATAGGTTCTGTCTCCAATACTCGTTTGATCCTGTTCACCATGACTGTAATGAAAAGAAGGTACATTAACTATAGGTTCTGTCTCCAATACTCGTTTGATCCTGTTCACCATGACTGTAATGAAAAGAGGGTACATTAACTATAGGTTCTGTCTCCAATACTCGTTTGATCCTGTTCACCATGGCTGTAATGAAAATAGGGTACATTAACTATAGGTTCTGTCTCCAATACTCGTTTGATCCTGTTCACCATGACTGTAATGAAAAGAGGGTACATTAACTATAGGTTCTGTCTCCAATACTCGTTTGATCCTGTTCACCATGACTGTAATGAAAAGAGGGTACATTAACTATAGGTTCTGTCTCCAATACTCGTTTGATCCTGTTCACCATGACTGTAATGAAAAGAAGGTACATTAACTATAGGTTCTGTCTCCAATACTCGTTTGATCCTGTTCACCATGACTGTAATGGAAAGAGGGTACATTAACTATAGGTTCTGTCTCCAATACTCGTTTGATCCTGTTCACCATGGCTGTAATGAAAATAGGGTACATTAACTATAGGTTCTGTCTCCAATACTCGTTTGATCCTGTTCACCATGGCTGTAATGAAAATAGGGTACATTAACTATAGGTTCTGTCTCCAATACTCGTTTGATCCTGTTCACCATGACTGTAATGGAAAGAGGGTACATTAACTATAGGTTCTGTCTCCAATACTCGTTTGATCCTATTCACCATAACTGTAATGAAAATAGGGTACATTAACTATAGGTTCTGTCTCCAATACTCGTTTGATCCTGTTCACCATGGCTGTAATGAAAAGAGGGTACATTAACTATAGGTTCTGTCTCCAATACTCGTTTGATCCTGTTCACCATGACTGTAATGGAAAGAGGGTACATTAACTATAGGTTCTGTCTCCAATACTCGTTTGATCCTGTTCACCATGACTGTAATGAAAAGAGGGTACATTAACTATAGGTATTGTCTCCCATACTCGTTTGATCAATTCAATATCCTTCAAGCAGTGTTTATTAGTCAAAACATTAACGTGTTTTTGTTTTATTTTTTGGATGAGTTGTCATCATGCCCAACAGTAATATAATAATTCAACAATCATACAACTAACTGCTTGACATCATTAATGCAGGAAACACATGATGCCTACCTATTACAAAGAATGTTATGAAAACCTTAAACGCAGTCTTGTGACCAAACAATAGTTATTCAACCTGGAGCTTAGAAAATGGCTACTACAAACACATGAAAATTTATTACAGTGTTCACAGTTTTAGATTTTTGTACCACACGCGCTACTAGTGTTAATCTATTTGTCATGAAACAGTAATAATTCAGACTGGAGTTTAAAACTGTGACTACTATGAATTCTTAAAAAATTCAAATAGTGTTCAAAGCTTTAGGCTCCTGCATCACACCCTCTATTGTTTAATCCAAGTAAATCGACAATGAGCTTAAACGTAATTATAATAAAAAGTTGAGTTTCTTGCTTTCACGCTGTAAACCAGATAAATATATTATTAAAGCAAAATTCAGCAGTTCTTCAAGTTACTGTTTCCGAAAACTGACTTCAGTACTTCATCTAAGTTCCAGAGAATAAAAAAAATGCTTCCTTTATTAATTACTCACAAGTGGCGCGGCATCGCCAGGTGCTCGATCCGTAATCAGAGGGTCGCAGGTTCGAATCCCCAAACCTACTCGCCCTTTCAGCCATGGGAGCATTATAATGTATTGGTCAATTCCACTATTCATTGGGAAAAAAGAGAGTAGCCCAATAATCTTACACAGCTAAATTAGGAACGGCTAGCGCAGATAGCCCTTATGTAGCTTTGCGCGAAATTCAAAAACAAACAAACAATACTTCACAAGTTACTTAAACAATACAAAGTTAAACATGAATATATATCGAAACAAAGAGTCTAATACTGGCTCTTAAAGAGATGAGTTCAGAGAACTATAAATTAAAAACAGCTTATTGTTACTTCCTGATAGCAAACTTAAATATGTTCTCGTAGACTATAAATTAATTCACTTAATTTTGAAAACAGTTTCAAAGCAAAACCTGTCGCAATAAAGGAAGAATAGCCCTTGTCATCTCCTTCTACCAATGGAATAACATAAACATCAGTCTTGCAGATACAAGTGGCACGAGATAGTCTGGACGTGAAACTGTATTTTAGGGAACGAATCCATTATCTCATTAATCAATAATTTTATGCTCGCTATACAAAACACATGCTAAGATATTCTGACAACAAGTTAATTAATCAAAATGAGCTTCTACCAGATGCAGTAAAATACATAGTTAAACATCTTCTACAACAAGAGTACCCAACTGATAAAACGATGCATTATCATTTTGATAACTAAGAACGTAAGAACAGTATGTTAAATAAGCAATACTCACTTCCAGGATAATTTTTAATTTTAATTCAAACAAATGACTGGCTCTAATTGGAAAATAATATTAATCCTAAAACGTCCCTGTTACAGAAATGTCCAACAATAAAAACACGCAATTGGCCGATCAAATTAATTTCTACTTTTCTATGTAACATCACGAAAACTTTAGGCATCACTTTAGTATAATTTGTTAATGGCACTACTAGTTCACTTGCCTAATATTTCAGAAACGAGTTGGAATATCTCGCAGACGAGCCTCTACAGTTACCATGAGTACGTAATCTGTTCTAGTTTTAGCTCCTACGGTGAAGGTATTTTAAATTTGGAGCTCCACCTACATTTAAATCCAATTTTTTGTTCGTTTCATAAGAAAAAGTCCACATATTTTTAACAAGTGTGTAAATGAAATTACTGGAATAGCTCCTAGACCTTTAAATAAAATCAGGAATTTGTGTGTTAGAAACTCTTCAGAATTCTAACACTGAATCTTAATTTCTAGACATTAATGTCATTATTGGAGATAATAAACTAAAAATGTTTTGTCTACTACAAAATATATTGAAAGTTATCTTGATCGTTGTTCTAAGAACCGGTTCTTAATATAAACATTTGTTAGAATGACCAAACATTTAGCAAACGTCAAAAGATATAACCAACTTCTTCAAGATATAAAATATCTCATTAAGTTACTGTCAGTTTTTCAAAATTACTGCATTACATACAGAAGAAACTACTGACGGAAATGGTTTCACTTGCAATGGCTTGCCGTCGATTAAAAGGTCACCCAAATTAGATCATTGATGTAACTTTGATGCTTTGAAATATGATCACAACTTACATTCGTATTCGTATAAGCCATTGCACGGCATGGCCAGGTGGTTAAGGCATTCGACTCGTAATCCGAAGATTACGGGTTCGGATCCCTGTCACACCAAACATGCTTGTCCTTTCAGCCGTGAGGGCGTTATAATGTGACGGTCAATCCCATTATTCTTTGGTAAAAGAGTAGCCCAAAAGTTGGTAGTTGGTGGTGATAACTTCCTTCTAGTCTAACACTGCTAAATTAGAGATGGCTAGCGCAGATAGCCCTTGCGTAGCTTTGCGCGAAATTCAAAACAAACATTAAACCTCTGTTATTGACTTCGACACTATGACAGTAATAGAAATAACACCAGATGTTTTGAACTTCTGATTAAGAAGTTAGCAGCAGGATCGCATACAACAGTTGTAATGGTTTTTTCAAACGAGACCCAAAACTCGAGCATTTTGGATAGTTCACTATTCTTCTTCAGGAGAATAAAGGGTTGTGTTTAATGAGTATAATGAAATATATAGGCACGAAAGTCAACGTCAATACTGTAATTTTATTTAGTGAGGTGAAGAATTCGTATAATACACTTTAGTTTTTTTATTTAAAATATTATATTACCTCTATGTTTTTTCAGGCCGCGGGTTCCTGTTTTTTGGATTTATTTTATTCTGAGATCTGTTATTTTAACTTTTTTTGTAATAAATGACTTCAACATATACTAAAATGTTTGTAGGATTAGTTTCGGTCGTTGATTCAGTCAATGAATAATCTTCAAAGTATTACAATTTAAGAGTCATCTATCCTTCCTGTTCAATTAAAAACGTACCTCCCAATCATGATCATTCTGGCCCGGCCACATGACACACTCTACATACCAAATACGCCGCACAAATCACCATTTTGAGGATAAGCCATCAAAGTAAAGCTTTGAGTGTGAGTATTGCTTGTTTTGAAAAGCAGTTCTGCTTATTTGGCTCTCAAGACTTTGCAACACTAGTTCAAATGTGTCTTCCATAAGATATATTCTGGACCTTGCATGATTATTAGACTAGAAGACACTAAAAACCAGAATATGGCAGAAGAAAAGAGATTACAAAAAGATGGTAAAAGAATGTCAATTTGAGCACAGAGGCTTGGTAACATTGTAGTGCATGTCATTGTTAACTCTTATTGATGGTTACAAAATACTTGACTTGAATTCATAATGGTTCTCTGGCAATGTTGAGTGTGGAAATAAACTTTAACACAAAACAACAATTGGACATCTGTTTGGATAAAGAGTCAGAAAAATATTTAGGTAAACAAAAGAATGTTGTTAATGTCTCCCATCATTTACCTCTTGATGTACTCCTTAGTCTTTTAGTAGTCAAAGAAGGATAAGACGTTTGAAAAGTAGGTGGACTTCTCCTATTACCTTTCTCTAATATTAGTAATTATATATTATGACTGATGCTAGCTCATCTGGCGACAATCCAGTTAAAATTTCTTTAAGATTAAAATATCAAACGAGAGCATGTGTATTAAAAAAAGAGAATTATTACATTTTCACGTGCCAACAAAAATCAATGTGTTAAACAGTTAGCTCTAAGTATTTAATATGTAGGTCACAGACATTGCCTTTACCATTTAAATATTCATATTTGCTTTCACGTTTGATGCAACTAGTTCTCAGAACGTCCACAGATATGGTGTCTCTTTTGCACTATGCAGAATTGAAGTTTATCGTAACAGTTGGTTTGGTTTATTTTGAATATCGCGCAAAGCTATGCGAGGGGTATCTACGCTAGCCGTTCATAATTTAACAGTGTAAGACCAGAGAAAAGGCAGCTAGTCATCACTACCCACCGCCAACCCTTGGGCCACTATTTTACCAACTACTAGTTGGATTGACCGATACATTATAACGCCCTCACGACTTAAATGGCGAGCATGTTTGTTGCGACGGGGATTCGAACCCGTGACCCTTGAGTCAAGTGCCTTAACCACCTGGCCATGCCGGGGTCTCGTAACAGCCGGCAGGAATATGAAAAAACTTAAGACAAGCTCTAGTAAGAAGTTTAGGACCAATGGAGAATACAGATTATCAACATCAGATATCTTCAACACAAATACAGGGTGTTCTGAAAGTCACTGTGCAGTTTTAAAAGCAGCGCTAACAGCATTCATTCAGTCTATTTCAAGCTACCAACTGATAGCGGTGTTTAGAAACAAAATAAGAAGGATCCAAGCCTGTATTGATGCGAACGGGGGTCACTTTCAACATTGTTTATAATTGTCATTCATATTTACCTTCTATATTGAAACATGTCTGTTAATAAATATATAAGTGCAAAGTGACTTTCCGAACATCCTATACAATAGAAAATAAAGGTAGTAGTCTATCTTCAGAACCTATAGATTATAACACTCACACATAGCACTCTAGGTGTCAAAATACCTTGAAAAAGTTCTATATAGACAAGCAAGAATGTCTTTCTCTCTGAAATATCTGGTCTGACTAATTTGGGTAAAGAAATGTACAGTACTGACTTAGTGTTATCACAGTATGTTGAACTCTTAACTAAACAGAACGTGGATTATTTCCTCTTTTCTGTTTAAATATTTATATTTAAATTCCACTTTATTCTTGATCCTGACTTTACAATGAAATAGAAATTAATATCTTGATCTTTATATTAATGGCAGACACCATCAACATTGCAACTTATTTAGAGCTATAAGATTTGTGGCCTGTGCATTCAGGTAGCCAGCTGTTATCCTATTGGATTACAGACCATTCGATATTGTTTTTTTAGCGAACAGATTATGATGCTAACATTAACTCTAAAATCGGATGCAGTAATGGAAAAAAATAATTTATCACGAGCTAAACACAATATCTGATTAGATATGTGTGTCCAACCAGTGATATTTTCTGTAAACAAGATTCAGACTACTTACCAAGAGGCTAGCTATCCAGACAGATCAACAACATCAACTACCACTGCTCTGGCTAGTCCTTTCAAACTCCTAAATTGCAGAAGCTCTCTGTTTAATGTAGTTAAGCTGGTAGTTAAATTTGTAATAATGGGCTTTGTATACACATATTTAAACTACATTAGATATATTTTGTTTTGTCTTACGTGACATTCTGTAAAAGTACGAAAAGACGATTGTTAGTGACGTTGGTTTTCAACGACATTCATTAATTAATCAAGATATTAGTTAAGATGCTGAGAAGACTTATTCCTGTGGTTACTAAGTAATATTTGTGGTCCTCTCGGAAACGGCTTAAATCGTTGAGAGATTTTTTTTTCAGGTAATGGCTAAATTTTTATTGACATTTGGGTGTTAGTATAACGGATGGAAAATTTATCAGGCAATGATTTCACCTTCAAGTTATCTCGAAGATAGCTTCTCTCGTCAACACTTCGAAACATGATGTTCTGAAACTGTTTACTGATTAGTAACACCACTTTTGATCTCAAAAAAGTGGTGTTATAAAGTACACTGAACAGTAGAGTACTATGTTCAGAAATAACTTGTTGTTGACATATTTCAAACGCCTCTGATACCACTTTGTTAGTTGTAATTTCACCCCCTTTCTGAACACCATTAGTAAAACCTTCCATAGAGAATGGTTCACGTGCTGCATTTTAGTTCTTGAGCAAAAATATAAAAAATGTGAAGTAACAACTATTTTACTTTTTCCTTGTAAATAGGTTATTTTATTGCTTTCAAAGTTTAATACCAGATTGAATATCGAAAGTGGTAAAACCTATTCACTTTGCAATCTTCAATAGACAATAATTGAAAATAACAAGAACAAAAAACAGAGGAAAATACTTAACACTGCATCATTGCACTGATCTACCACAGTAAAATTTATACATCAGTAGAGATAATAACAAACGTATATTGTCCAAAGATGTTTATTGAAAGAAATATTTTATTGTATGAAATGCAGTACTACTTTTAGAATCACGCTAAATTTCTACCAAATGGCGTAATATGTTACAATATACTTTGAAAACATTTGAGATCACGTGTGAAAAATTTGAATCATGATTGACTTATGAAGGTTATTGAACTTTCGAAACAGCAAGATACGAATCACCAGAGCTCACCTCAGTAGGTGTCTTATTCTTATGTTATCTTGGTTCGTCTAGAGGTACATATGTACTACATATGACATGAAAAGGAAATACATTTATACTACCAGGTTTAATATAAACTAAAATGTTTCCAAAGTTTCCTTGCCAAAACTCAAAGATTAAAATTAACTCACACAGATCGAAATGTGGTGAAGTTGGGAATTTAGAGATATCGCAGTTTAGCTAACCTTGATTGTCACTAGTAATATTTAGAACTTGTAAAATAACACTTTGCATTTCACAATGTTGATTTTGAGACCAGATGAAAGCATGCAAAAACTATATGGTACTATAAAAGTGTTTCTTCACGCTTCTCTCAACCTTAAAATTGCTGATCCGTTTAATACTATTTATTAACGCCAGATGTCACCTATTGCAACTTTTATGCTTTTGTTTCAGTGTAAAGAATTTACAAAAAATATTAAAAAAACAGTAGTAAAGAATGAAATTAGTTACATTACTACAACTTTTCTTTATTTTCGTTTTTTTTTGTAAAACGTGTTATTAGATACTCTTAACCAACAAAGCAATGGACCTAAAATCAGTTTGGTGAAAAAAATCAGTGATTTTAGGCTTAAATAATCGTTTACGAATTTTGCATGGAAGTCATTGACTAAGAATTCCTCATGTTAACCTATGTTCGTTTTAGATAAATCTATAACAATTGTTTTTATTTTTCAAGTTTAGTATATTTTTGATTACCACAGAAGTTTTAATGATTTTCTTCATTTTCGGGTTTATATTGAAATCCAAAACATTTCTTGAGGGTGTTATAACGTGGCTGTCAATTCCTCTAATCGTTGGTAAAAGAGAAGCCCAAGAAGATAGCGGTAGATGGAGATGACTAGTTGCCTTCCCTCTAATCTGTCACTACTAAATGAGGGACGGATACAGCAGAGAGCTCTCGTACAGCTTTGCACGAAATTCAAAACAAACCAAGCAATCCAAAAGTTTATGAACTATTCTAGAACAATATTGAAAAGTAAAATATACAGCTAGCATTGATTGCACCACTTATCACTCTGGTACACACTTACATTCCAAATACTTCAGAAACTGTTTAAGTCCAGAAAAACATACTGATTTGAAGTTAATGAATGCATATTGCCCTTAAGCCAGAGATCTGAATTCCGGAGATAGTGAGCAACTTTGTAATCGCTCAATGGGTGTGTGTGTGTGTGTGTTATAGAAAGCCACATCGAGATACCTGCTGTGTCCACCTAGGAGAATCGACCCCATGATTTTAGTGTTGTAAACCCGAAGACTTACCGCTGCTTTACCAGGGCACTTGTATCTTTTCAATTCTACAATCTATTCCCATATTTTAAATATGTAGAGGGTGCGTTAAAAGAGTAGTTGTCTTCCCTTCGGTCAGTATTTCAAAACTAGGGTTAGCTCTATTAACTTTGCCATGAATGTAAAAATACAAATTTTTTAAGCTTGAAACGTCATTGCAATACTTTTATTTTAAAGTTGAATAATCTTAAACAATCTGTGTTCTGTCTATCGCCGGGAATCTAACCTTAATATTTGTTTTCATCCTTGTTTTGTGTAAGGCCTAACAGTTAATTCCCTCAGTAGCAACACATTCTATAATAGAGATTGGACAATTCATTGACAATTACAAGAATAAAACGTATTCATTACAATAAAAGAGAATGTTTACTTTGAGTTCAGAGTTTTTGTTCCAAACAAAATAATGAAGGTTTTTTATACGCTTATCATTAACACAATGATCAATAATTTCCTTCATTATATACAAGGGATGAATATAAAAAGATGAATCTCACAATAAAAATGTTGTTAATTTATTATATATTTCATTAAGTAACAGAAAAATATGTAAAACTACATGTTTTTAGAACACACTCGACGAGATCTGTTCAGATATGATCCCAAATCCTAATTTTAGAACTTCCTTTTCTATATATCTGAATTTTTCATGATTTTTGTCACATATTCTCATAAAAAGTGTTTCGCACCTGCTGTAGTTTAATATATATTATTCTGATTAGCCTACAAAATTGTCAAACAAGTACTGTGTTATAAGAATATGAAAAAATCATGACAAAAATCATGAAAAGTTCAGGTATTTCTGAAAGCCAGTGCTAAAATTGGGATTTGAGTTGATGTTTGAACATATATCTTTACATATGTTTCTGTTACTTAATAAAAGCTACAAAAAATTATTGACATTTTCAAGGAGGGTCCACTTTTTTGTCCACCCTCTGCATATAAACGAATCCACAGATAATGGTAGAGACTGACCTTACTTGATCACAGATTATAGTAGAGATTGCCCTTACTTGATCACAGATTACAGTAGAGATTGCCCTTACTTGATCACAGATTATAGTAGAGATTGCCCTTACTCAATGAAATTTAATCAATTTCATTATGAATGTTCTGCCTAAACTATCTATGAAAGAATAGCGCTTACATGTTTACTCATTTAGGAAAGGTGATATAAATACGTTATTTCCAAGTGAGAGATTTCTGTCTCATAATATGTAATCTAATTTTATATTTAAAGTACTTTTTTTTCTTGGATTTCTCCTAAAATCTACTAGCAGTACTTTCTTGTCCATCGATTCAGATACGTAGCATTATTAATAAAGCAATCAGAAATGTTTGTATAGTAAATGCATGTTTTACGCTTCAAATGATACGGGAAGTTCTGCATGTTAGGGTTTCGTTACCATGGTAATATGTTTTGACGTGTATTTAACAGATACAAGCTGTTTTCTGTAAAGTAAATCGTAAAAGGGATCTTGACTCATAACAAACATTGGTAACCACTATCGATAATTGGTTACAGATGTCTTTCGTAAACGGCATTTTCCATAAACGAGAAATATGAATACACATTGTCAGTAGGCCCCTCAAACAAAACAGATGCTTAGATTTTTTTTTTTTACTCTGAATCATTGAAATGAAGTATACGGTAAAGTTTTTGCCTTTCAGTCAGTCACTTTTACTAGCGGCCTGGTTAATTTATTCGCTCAATATAGGAGTGGCTGTAGTATACGAACATGGAGTATTCATCCTCCGATATCTACTAATGAGCATATATATATATATAGTGTCACAGTTCTGTAAAACAAAGTTATTGCTTTTAGATTCCCCAATGTACTTATTACCTTGAATCAAGCTCTGTGGTCACCGGGAGGTTTGCGGCAAGCTTTTTGGACGGTAAAACCCGAGGTTCGACTTCCTGCCATGAATAGAACAGATAGTCCAATGTGGCCTTGCATTAAATTCAAACAAACTCTCTGTGGGTCTCCTGTAGGTGCTAAATATTCGAGGTTCGATTCTTTAGGATTGATAGAACACAAATATCCTATTGTGTAGCTTCGCGCCAAATACCCCGAAAGAAACACATAAACTTTGCAAAATTGCTTGGCAATATATTGTAGTGATTACAATAAAAGAAAACGTATCACACATTTACGTGTTAGAATACTGAACTGAAATACGTGAAATAATGGAACAGTACTTCCAGCTGCAAACTTCGTAATAAGAAAAAAGTACCATTTCGAGCGTCATATTCTCTAAAACAATTTGATTCAAATCGTTTGAGGAATTTTCTTTACTAACACAATTACTATAGCAGAAAGTTGTTAGTGATTTAATTGGTTGTTTTATGTCTAGTAATCGAAACCCCTGAAAGTGATACTTTCTAATTTTCTAGAAGAGCAATAAGCCAAAATTACTGGATCATCTATCTTTCACAAATAGTTCCTCTAAATTAAATTCTTTCTGGTCGTTTCACTCTCTTTCTTAATGCCTGTCAGGAGGTTCAAGTCAAGTCGCCCCCCCCCTTTAACTTGAAGGATGTATTTCTGTGTTGTAACGTTAACTTTAATATTGGTATTTTCTAATTTTCTTTGACTATTCGTTCTCTTGTATCATATTAACCAAACAATGCAGAATAATCACTTTGATAGTTTCTAATTAGAATTGTATTGTTTTAACTTAAAATTTCTTCTCTTGGGTTTATCAGAATAACTTATTACCTATACAGAAGACCAGGCCAGTTCGAATCCCCGTCATACCAAACATGCTTGCTCTTTTAGCCGTGGGGACGTTATTATGTGATGGTCAATCCCAGATAGTCCTCGTGTGGTTTTACGCGAAAACAAACAAACAAAACAAACGTACATAGATAGTTCCTGTGCTGTACTCCTTTCTTCGCAAGGATAGCTCCTGTGTTGTCTCCTCTTTCTTCACAAGGATAGCTCCTGTGTTGTCTCCTCTTTCTTTACAAGGATAGTTCCTGTGTTGTACTTCTTTCTTTACAAGGATAGTTCCTGTGCTGTACTTCTTTCTTCACAAGGATAGCTCCTGTGTTGTCTCCTCTTTCTTTACAAGGATAGCTCCTGTGTTGTCTCCTCTTTCTTCACAAGGATAGCTCCTGTGTTGTACTTCTTTCTTCGCAAGGATAGCTCCTGTGTTGTCTCCTCTTTTTTTACAAGGATAGTTCCTGTGCTGTACTTCTTTCTTCGCAAGGATAGCTGCTGTGTTGTCTCCTCTTTTTTTACAAGGATAGTTCCTGTGCTGTACTTCTTTCTTCACAAGGATAGCTCCTGTGTTGTCTCCTCTTTCTTTACAAGGATAGTTCCTGTGTTGTACTTCTTTCTTCGCAAGGATAGCTCCTGTGTTGTCTCCTCTTTTTTTACAAGGATAGTTCCTGTGCTGTACTTCTTTCTTCGCAAGGATAGCTGCTGTGTTGTCTCCTCTTTTTTACAAGGATAGTTCCTGTGCTGTACTTCTTTCTTCACAAGGATAGCTCCTGTGTTGTCTCCTCTTTCTTCACAAGGATAGTTCCTGTGCTGTACTTCTTTCTTCACAAGGATAGCTCCTGTGTTGTCTCCTCTTTCTTTACAAGGATAGCTTCTGTGTTGTCTCTTCTTTCTTTACAAGGATAGTTCCTGTGTTGTACTTCTTTCTTCGCAAGGATAGCTCCTGTGTTGTCTCCTCTTTCTTTACAAGGATAGTTCCTGTGTTGTACTTCTTTCTTTCTTCGCAAGGATAGCTGCTGTGTTGTCTCCTCTTTCTTTACAAGGATAGTTCCTGTGCTGTACTCTTTCTTCTCCTGTGTTGTCTTCTTTCTTCACAAGGATAGCTCCTGTGTTGTCTCCTCTTTCTTTACAAGGATAGCTTCTGTGTTGTCTTTCTTTCTTTACAAGGATAGCTCTGTGTTGTCTCCTCTTTCTGATAGTTGTACTCTTTACAAGGATAGTTCCTGTGCTGTACTTCTTTCTTCACAAGGATAGCTCTTTCTTCACAAGGATAGCTGTACTTCTTTCTTCACAAGGATAGCTGCTGTGTTGTCTCCTCTTTCTTTACAAGGATAGTTCCTGTGTTGTCCCCTTTTTCTTTTAGGGAATAGCTTCCATATTAACCTTGTTTTCTTCCCTAGGATGTTTCTTGCATTGTCCTCCCTCTTTTCTTCACAGAAGTAATTTCTGTATTGTGACAGTTTTCTCACACATTTTGCCCAGTCCCATGTTTCTTCAGTGCTGGAAATTCCATTTTTAAAACATCGTTAACTTTCCTGCAACAGTTATTTTAAACAGACAAGTTGAAACAGTTACAGATTAATCATTCTCCAAATATTGTTATTCAAGCTTCTTTGTTACTTTCAAAATCGTGGTGTTGTTTTTTTTTATTCGATCGTATTTATAGATAGAAGTAAAACCACATTTTAAATTGGCCCTCAAATTCCTCAGCACGTTTCTTTCACTACTATGACAAAAGGATAATTTTTTTCCTAAAAACTCACGTCTTCACTTTTGTATACATTTACTCGCCTTCGGTTATTAACTTTGCTTTATTGCTTCGTAATTTCTGCCCAACAGCATAAACTGAGAAAAATGTTCGTTTTATTTCTAACAGCACCAAGCTTTATAGAACTAGTAAACTGTGATTTGTGTTGCTAAGTTAGGTATTATAATTCTATTTTATTCAAGATAATAAAACGGATATTTAAATAGTGCACAGCCATTTCTTTATTGGTTTACTTTGAGACAAATATTGTTGCGTTGTAATGTTCTCTGTACGTTAGATTATTTTTATTGTTTTTTTTTTTGGTGGGGAGGTAAAGAGAGGAGTATCTGATTATATTACAGTAGGACTTATATTGTTTCAACGTTCATTTCTGCACTGAATGCATGGTAATGCACTGAACTGAAAGATAAAATTGGAGTACCTTCTCAGCCAATGTACTTTATTATATTATGTAATATCCTACAAAACTTTAAGCATCTAATTTAAAACTTATATCATTTTTCAAACAGAAATACTTTCGACAGATTTCCATCTCATCAAATGTTTCTGTTACCATAATATCACAGACTATTCTTACCTATAGTTCTAGGTTATATTTATGTTTTTCAGTTTTTTAATTTTATCAGCGATTCTTATTTAAGCTGACCAGTTTGTTATTGGTCGTTTGAAATTATAACTAATGAGTTAGTGGTTTTGGTTTGTGTGGACAATCTGAAGTGACTTGTTTCTTATTCGTTTGTAAATGTCTGTGTTCCAGCAAGCTGGCTTGGTTTGTTTTGAGTTTCGCGCAAAGCTATAAAAGAGCTATCTGCGTTAGCCGTCCCTAATTTAGCAGTGTAAAACTAGAGAGAATGTAGCTAGTCATCGCCACACACCGCCAACTCTTGGGCTATTCTTTTACAAACGAATAGTGGGATTTACCGTCACATTATAACGCCCATACGGGTGCAAGAACGAGTATGTTTAGTGTGACACAGATTCGAACCCAAAGCATTCGGATTACAAGTCATGTGCCTTAACCACCTGGCCATGCCGGACCCCAGCAAAGCTGGACTTCTGATGTTACGAATAGAATGATCAGATGAGATTGTTTACACTTGTTTATTTCGAATAGACGCTATGACTAAGTGCACGTGGCCACAGTTTCGATATAATCAACTAGATCGAAGATAGCTAGTCAACAGCACCACCGCCTACTTTTAGCCTATCTTCAACGAATAGTAGGATTTATCAGTCACTTTTCTAATGCACCTACAACCCCAAAGTCCATAGCGTGATTTTGCGATAATGGAGCATAAACCATGTTCCTTCTGATTTCTAATCCAGTACAACAGCAAGTAGATCACATGTGGTCAGTTACGCCAACAGATATAAACGTTGGAAAATGTATTTTCTACATGTAGTTATTAAGCTATCAGATGTTATGATATTTTCCACATTCTTGTTATTTGGCTGCAATCGTATTTCAAAGATGTGAACCTGAAAAGATTTCTATGTTCAGTATCTTACCAAACTTTGTGCATTTATTTTCAGTTCCTGCTCTATTCGTGTCCAGTTTCTTTTAAATGTATTTGTTCCCAAGTTTGTACACTGTGATTTTTAAACAAAATAACGATGAATTGTTTTTTTCATTTGTGTGTCATTATCTCCAAATGATTTCCTTCTGCATGAGTCATTATACTAATGATAACCGGCCAAAAATGGTCGCACATTTAAGTTGCTTCAGAGACAAATATTCAGTTGAAGGGAAAACAGAACTCCATTGATATTTAAAATGTAATTTTGATGTTATCCTCGTACAAAAAAATAATAAACCGTTTCAGAACCTCAGTGGGGTGTTCATTTGTCTGGTTGACTACAAAGGTATAAAATGGGCTGTCTCTTTCATGCCCACCGAGAGGATTGAAACCAAACTTCGCGTTGAGCCATGTGAGGTGGGCTTGAAAAATGTGTAAAATAATTATTGTTTACTAGTAAAGTTTTGGTAATTTGGAGGTGAATATTTTTAAACGTAAAGATCCAATAAAAAATATTGTTATTTAATTACCTTTCGTTATTTACAATTGGTTCAAGACTTCTTTAATTGTCTGAGTAAAACTAGAAACTATTAAAAATGTGCCTTAAATATTCGTTTAAACAGTTGGCTTAAAAACAGACGTATCGTATCTTGTTTCAGTGTTGGAACTTCACTTTAGGTAAAAATGGATAGCTGGAATTGATATCTTTCAGTATCTATCATTACGTTCGTCGCTAGTACAGCGGTAAGTCTTCGTGTTTACAAAGCTAAAATCAGGAGTTCGATTCCCTTTGATGGACTCAGGAGATAGCATAATGTGGTTTTGCTTTTATAAAATATACACAAACACATACACCTATCATTACACCTAGTGGAATATGTTCCCATATCTTTCTGTCCCTCGTCCAGCATGGCCATGCAGTTAAAGCGCTCAACTTGCAATCTATGGGTTTTAGTCCCAAGCCCATCAAACATACTTAGCTAATCCCATTATTCGTTAGTAAAGGAGTCACCAAGTAGTTGGCAGTGGGTGGTAATGAGTAGCTGTCTTCTCTCGAGTCTTTTCCTATCTGTCCCTCAAAGGGTGTTGATTTGGATTTCAGTCAAGGTCAGGTGAATTTCGGACGTCATTTGTCCTAAGATATTGTTATATACTGTTCAAAATATTATATGATGGATCATTATACTTCAAGAGGTATAATTCTCCGCCAGAGAATTCCATCATTATTTGTAGTGGAATATTGTTTACAATATCACGGTAAGATTAGACATTTCTGGTTCCTTATGAGTATACCAGCTAAAATCCAGCTTAAACAGGCTCACAACATTATACTACCTAACCGTTTGTCATGGTCACAGAGAAACAACCACGTCAAAAACATTTTTGTTGTTACTTTCAAACCGCGACAATAATAAGAAACAAAATTAACTAATCCACATTTTCATTTTTCATTATCTTTCACTTTGCTTATTTGTGAAATGCAACAGCATAAGCTTTTCAAAAACCGTGTATGTACAGACGTATGCTTTTGAACTCTTATTGTGTATGATTGTAGTAATTTTATAGACTTGGTTATGTTTTATAAGATTTATTATAGCTCGCGTGTGCTCAAGAACAGTTAATTTGAAATGGATGAGCCGGTATTCTTTAGTTTCCACTTTCACTCTACGTTACTGAATTACTCGGATTACGAGTCGCACGCCTTAACCCACCTGGCCATGAAAAAGGAAGAAAAGAAACCTCAATTCAATCTTCTACTTTTTATATTCATGCATACAAAGCATTTCTTATTTAAAGATTAACTATTTGAAGTTTCATTGAAAATTAAAATTGTGGTTAAAACAGACATTCCAAAATTCCAGAAGACATTTAAATTTATTTGAGTTAGGAGATATTTTTCCCATTAATTAACGTGAATTTGTTGCTGTTTTTTCTGTGAAAATAAAATATTTTATTGCTTGCTATACTTGTGGTTTTGACCCATACACTTGAATATAACGTGTTTCGGGGGATAAATGTCATTCCTTATTAGTATTCCTGGGCCGAAACAACAGACAAGGCCCGGCATGGCCAGGTGGTTAAGGTGCTCAATTCGTATTCCGAGGGACGAGGTTTCGAACCCCGTCACACCAAACATGCTCGCCTTTTTAGCCGTGAGGACGTTATAATGTAACGGTCAATCCCACTATTCGTTGGTAAAAGAGTAGTTCAAGAGTTGGCGGTGGGTGGTAATGACTAGCTGTCTTCCCTCTAGTCTTACACTGTTAAATTAGGGACGACTAGCGCAGATAGTTCTCGAATAGCTTTGGACGAAATTCAAAACAAACACTTAATATTTAATGATTTATGTAGTGATGGAAAGGTTAAATTTCTACTATTGTAAATTATTTCATTTGTAAATGAAATTTACAAGAGAGGAAAATATGCTAGAAATCTGGTCAGATAAACTAGAACAAATGCTATCTTAAGTTAAGATTCTTCAGAAATTTAAGACAATTTCTCACATGAATATCATTTATACGTTTTGTTTAATGTCCAAAGAGGAACCATAAATATGAGATATTATTTTCAAAGAGTGGGACACCCGTAACAGCGCACGAGGGAAATAATTAGTTTTAAAGTTTTTTTTATAATCTTTTATTGAGCATTATTTTATATTTTTTAAGTTTATATGTCGTGCTGTGTTGTAACCTACAGAGGACATAATTCGTTTTCAATTTATAGCAATCGCACGTTTCACTGAAATCACGACAGTACAAATTTCAACGTTAAGCCTCACTTATGTGAAGTAATTTCAGTGTCTGCTAACTCACTGATAGTCAACACAGTACTAGAAAGTTGAACAAATGGTTGAAACACGTGACCCTATCAGACGATCTTAGACTTTATTTTGGTAAAATAAGATATTACTAGCCGCAACCCTCAAAACGTTAAAAGTAATTTTCATGCCCTTTGTTTGAATTTTCCTTATTCTATCATTTTCACGTACGTTAGTGAAGCTAATTTTTCTTTCAGACAAAATACGCTAAAATCAGAGGTTCAATTCCCCTCGGTGAACTCAGCAGATAGTTCGGTGTGACTTTGCTATAAGAAAATCACACCAAATATCTCGGATAGTCAAAGCTCACATTGACCTGTGTTATTCTGGTAACTCTGCTAAGGTAAGCTGATATTGTCTATTGATGTAGCTGCTACGAACGTCTTAACGCCATTTTGTTATTCCAAATTTGTTTTCATTTCATATTCCTATGTGCTTTATATAGGTTACACTTACTCTTAACGATACCACGGAATAAAAACTGCTGTTTTTTACTATAACCAATAAGACATACATTTAGAGATATATTTTGTTTCTGAGTAGCAACTTATTGCTATCTTCCTTTGCCTATCTCATTTTCATTCGTTCTTTTTCACATTTCCTGGTCTAGTCTTTTTTTTCCATTTCTTTTTGAACTTCTATCTTTTATATTATCCTAAGTAACTTTGCCACAACAACAATAGGACAAACAAGTTTTTAGTGGCACTGATAATCAAACCAGATACCCTGGAATAGCAATACGTCTCTTCGATTCACCAGTCCTGAATAAACCTGAAGTAAAAAAGCACAACTTACAAGGTTAAAATTGGGCACGCCACAGAAAAACCATTATGTACCTCAGCGTTTAATAACAAAGAAATCTAATATTATTACTATAATATTTGAAGAAAAAATAGTAATAACCGGAAAACCTTAATTTCGATTATTTGATTATTGATTTAATCGTAATTTCCAATGATTAGTTGTGGGAATGATCAAAACAGTAAAAATAGGAAACACTTATATCGATTAATAAATTAATTTTCATGACACTGATCGATTATATTTAAATCGATTAGATTGTCCAGTATATTGATTAATTCCTCTGATGGAGGCAATTATGATGCGTTACAAAATTAAATTGAAACGCTGATTTGTCTTTACCGTTTGCCAAAAGTAATTTCTGTATTAAGATATACTATTACGAGGTAATAAATCCTATGTTATATAATTTAATATATTTGATTGGGCTGTAAATACAGAGAAAAAAAAACTAGAAACAAAAAGCGTATATCTGGCATCTTTGACAGTTTGAAGAATTTTAGTTGTTTCCTCGAAATGGTTTATGCGGCAAGTGTATTTTCTCCGTAAGCGATTTTTCTTGAATGTTTTATATTCACATTGGGACCACTTGCAGTACAGGACACACTTTCATGTGGCTTACTTTCTCCGAATAGGTACTCTCGCCTCCTGAATGCTTATACAATGGATGTTTGGAATTTCTTACTTACAGAAATCAACCCAGAAACTTAAAATAACAGTGATGGTTACTCAAAAGCATGAGACTTGCAATCCACTTTACCTTCTCCATAGTTTCAGCCAATTACCTTGAAGATCGAACGACTAGTATTAGTCCACGGAGTACGCAATTTAAACTTATAGGGAACAACAATATATTACAAGTGAATTGTAAAATAGACCATTTACAAAGCGAAACGTAGGTTGTCGTAATGATCTGTATCCTCAAAAACGCAGTGTTTGATTACCGAAGATGAAAGTTTCAGCCCATCGATTAGTGAACTGGTCTGAGCATATTATAGAGCTCAATCGATTAAACCTTCGGGCCAATACAGAAATTATGTGTGTGACAAGAGACGCGACAAAATCATTAAATAGATAAATTAATGAAAAATTGAACAAATCAAGCTTATTTTACATGCAAATGTAGTCCGGATTCTCAAAAGAAACTCCTACAGTTTTCGAATAAATCCTTCCGATACAAACTATAGAACATATTTAATTATTTTAAAATAAACACTGTTCTAAATTTCTGATTTGACAAACTTGTGTTTTTGTTATATCGTTATTTACTTTCAGCTTTCAAAACTCTTTAGAAATTTTAAATTTATGCTTACCAGATGATTTTACTTTCCAACGATGACTGATTCTCTGAGGCCTAGCATGGCCATGTGGTTAAGGCGTTCGATTCGTAATCTGAGGGTCGCGAGTTCGAATCCCCGTCACACCAAACATGCTCGCCCTTTCAGCCATGAGGGCCTTATAATGTGACGGTCAATGCCACTATTCGTTAGTAAAAGAGTAGCCCAAGAGTTGGCGGTGGGTGGTGATGACTAGCTGCCTTCCCTCTAGTATTATATTGCTAAATTAGGGAGAGCTGTCGCAGATAGCCCTCGTGTAGCTTTGCGCAAAATTCAGAAACAAACAAACAAACTGATCCTCTGGTGGTGAAAGAGCTAATCCTAAGATGATCTTTTTTACAAATTTACTCATCTAATTGGAGCTCTGAAAAAGAAATAGTGATATATATCGAATGTCACGTTTCTTACTTTCGTACACCGTATAATAGTATAATGAAAGTTTCACGTGATTGACCTCAAATGATTTTCAAACCTTATTTCAAGAGTCCTTTCAAGCATCGCTGAGACGTGAAGAATAACGTTTTATACAAAGTGAGATAATACGTTCATATTTCATCTCAAGAAGTGTGGTTTAGAGCCAAAAATACGAATTAGTAATCGTTTGCTTGAAAAACTAAAAATCAGAAAATATGCCTCAGAAATGCAAATTGTTAGCCCATTCTCTGAGTACCGAATCCAGTACTTCATGTAAACATTTGCTTTGCTGACAAATATAATTACTTCAACTTCTACAAGGATTCCGTGGCATTTTCTTTAGCCCTATAATCACGAAACGACTTTTCGTGTACTTAGTCCATTTAAATTGCACATGCATTATTCTGTACGCTATATAATGGTTAGGTATAATTTTTCAACAGAATTAGTGTTTTTCAATCCTGTCTTTTCCTTAGTTCCTCTCCAATTTACATGATCTACTCGACTGTATGAGAAATAAACGTTAACGCCACTCACGTTTCCTTATTCTGTGAAACGACTAAATATTCATAAGATATTGATATTATTTCTTTGATATACGGTAAATACTATCGCGTATTTTACACAAATTTTAGTAGTTTCTGCTCAATAATTTACTTCAATAAACTGCGTTTACTCAGCAATGGATAAAGTAGGAATAGTTCACAAAATAAACAGCACCATCTGAGCAGTAACAGTCCATATAATTGAAAATATTAGAGTACTAATACTTCACATGACTTGTAGAATCACTGAACCAATGGCTGGGATCTCACGTTCTGGTTAAGTGTATGTCGGTTTCCATTTGTTAAGTTTTGTTTGTTTATTGTTAAGTACAAGGCTACACAATGAGTATCTGTACTGTACAAATATCAGTACCGAAACCTAGTTTTAATCTTCATAAGCTCTGCTTATTCTAAACCATCAAGTGACATTTCAAGTTTAAAATACATACCAATACAGATATTTTGAAGTGAAGAAAATACTGCCCATTAAATCCCATTCTAATAAATTCTCTAGCTTTAAATATTACCAAAGGTACAAATCCAGAAGTATGTAGAAAACAGAATGAAAGGGGAAAGTAGAGACGACCGTGGGTTTGAATCCCTCTCGCATCAAATATGCTCACCCTTTCAGCCGTGGGGGCGTTATAATGTGTCGTTGGTAAAAGAGTAGCCCAAGAGTTGGCGGTAGGTGGTGATGACTAACTGCCTTCCTTCTAGCCTTACACTGCTATATTTGGACGGCTAGTACAGATAGCCCTCGTGTAGCTTTGCGCGAAATTTAAAACCAAACAAACAGTAAAGAGACAACTGAAAAGATATTCTTGATTCGATCGAAGTAAATCCTATAACTGTGTTATCTACGCTTTATTCAGTGAATGTACAAAGGAGAGAATTATCAAAATATTTTTATTTTTTTGCAATTCAAGTTTCAGAATTCCTGATAACAAGATTTTCTCTGAAATTCGATTTGGTGTTTCACTGTCTATTTTTACTTCACGATAACAATTCATTGTCTGAAACCAACCACATTGTTTAAAGTCATTTCTCATATTTTAAAGTGTATCAGATTCACATCAATTTCTTTGTTTCCAGATATAGTAAGTTGCTTACAATTCCCTCGACTTTTAAAGTGTCCTGGTTAGATTTCTACTTTCATTCTAATACAGTTTTTGTCCTGAACTTAACCGTCAATGTGGTATCACTCTGTGTGAAATGTCATAATTTAATTCTCATTTAGAGCAAGAAGCCGACTTAGAACATTTTATTAAGTGAGATTAAAATCAGTAGTTGAAGAAAATAAGCTATAATAAAATGATAATATGTTTCGTCAAATTTAAAATTTTCCTATTGGTTTTATATTTCAAAAACACCGTAACACCTATTTATTATAAACTCGGATAGTTCTACTCTCGAGTTAGCGAGATTCCCTCTTAAAATACTCAAATTTTATAACTGCTGCTGAATATTTACGATCTCTGGCAGCAACTGTTTGAAGATTAACCAAATAAGAAGTCTTAAAAATGATGAAGGCAAATAAAATTTTATAAAGGAAATTGTATAAGTTAAAGTAAGTGTGTTTAATGTGAAACAGTGTTTGCCGGCAGTTCGCCTCGTAAACATCTAACAAAAACTCATTTTGATCAGTAAGGTATGCTTAATTTTTGCTTACCAACTTATATAAAACTATCATATTTTATTACTAAGGACATAGATAGGATCGCCGATATCCTTGTTTGTTATATTATTATTCAGGTAGTGTTGCTTTTAAAAAATTATACGCGAACTGTTAGACATATCAAGTGGATACGCTATACGTCCGTGATCGAATTATTTTAGGTGAATATCATATAAAGGCTTTTCACCTCGTTAACCATTCAATATAGAAATGTTGAGTCAGAAACGACGTTAACAGCTGCATTATCTAACTGATCAATATTTGCAATGCCAAGTCAATAAGTTATTTTCTTGCCACGTGGTTAGAGTATTGGATCGTGGATCCGAGGGTCCATGGTTCTCGTCTTTGTCACAAAATCGTGCTCAGCACCTTAGGTTCTTGGGTTCCTTACAGAAGTGCAACACAAATTTTGTTCCTGGATAGTATGTGTTTTTCATAATTGCTTATGTTGTAAAAGTACAGAAAATGGCCATTATTCCCTTCAGACTTTGCTTTTGTGACCTGTATAATGAAATTTAGAAATTAACGTATTTTGTACATAAAAACGGACAAATTTGCACATTTTGATTTACATAAGATCTGAATAAAGCAACATATGAATCAAATTTACGTGTATTTATACTAAAGTTATTCAAAAATGAAAAAAAATGTTTAGAGTTGAGTAGCTTTTTGAGGTTTGCGGCTGTATTGTTATTTGTTATTTTGAATATTGCGTAAAGCCATTCATGGGCTATCTGCGCTAGCCGTCCCTAATTTTGTAGTGTAAGACTAGAGGAACGGCAGGTTACTCTTTTACCAACGAATAGTGGGATTGTCCGTCACATTGTAACGGTCCCAAGGCTGAAAGGGCAAGCATGTTTGGTGCGACTAGGATTCGAACCCGCGGCCCTCGGATTACGAGTCGAACACCATGCCGGGCTTTGCAAGTGTAATACAAATCACTTTCACGTATCAGCCTCCAAATATAGTCTCCCATCATGTTTTCGTTATATGGTCCCAGGTCACAAAAGCAAAGTTTGAAGAGAGAAATAGGTCTTTTCCATTTACTTTAGGCATAAGCAATTGGGAAATAACACTTTCTACCCAGGAACAAGAAAAGTAAAAATTTTATTACATAGTGTAATCGATACACATTAAATAGAGTAGCTTAAAAACTGTTTGTGGACAAACTTAAGCAGCTTACTTCCTTTTAGTCAGTCAGATCAAAACGAATGAGTCGTTTTGGGAATATCCAAAACACAAACAAGGTGTATTCTCATGGTTGATATACTTTACTGAAATTTTCCATTTAAAACTACTTTCACATAAATCAACCCAGAATTAATTGAATATTGTAAAATGTATTAGCAGCGTTAATTTTGTAAAATGAACTATTACTTGGTTTTAAGTTATGTATATCGCAATATGCCATTTCTTGTGTGTATTTAGGTACATGCACTATCAGAAACCTGCAGAATATTTGTGATCAAATTATATTGTCTCCCGGTGGGGTAGTGGTAAGCCTTTAGATTCATAGTGTTAAAATCAGGGGCTCGTTTCCCCTCGGTGTATACGTCAGATTGCACGAGGTGGCATTGTTGTAAGAAAAAACACACACAAACTGGTATATCTATTGCAACAGTACTTCTTTAAATACAGGATTTCTAGAATAACACAAAATAATCCTAATCGTAGGCACCGAAATCTATAAGCTCACTTTTTTGGCCTAACATTAGTCAAGCTTTTATCAGTTACAGCCTATATTTAATAAAGAGATAAATTAACACTAACTTGCTTACGTTTTTGCTTTAGTTTAGTAAAGGCTATGCCTTAACGTAGTTAACACTATAATTAAATAAACTTATAATATTGTTATACGACTTAACGTTAGACCTTTTGAAAAATTTCCACAACATTTTAACACGAAGTCCGCGCACATTTTCAAGAAATATAAAACTGAGTATTATCATAATAGACTTATAAAACAAATATTTATTATCCACTCAATGAACTTGCGTATAAACCTCTAATATTAACCTTCCAGTTAGCGAATCATTTTTGGGCCGTTAAATACTAATTGTTGTTGTTGTTTTTAGCTTGTTCATGCACTTAATGCAAAGATGTGACAAAACAAATAAAGCGAAGGTGTTTATTTTATGTATAAAATACAGAGGGGATCAATTTGCTTGTTTGTCTTAAATTTCGGGCAAAGCTACACGACGGCTATACACCAAACATACTCGACCTTTCAGCCGTGGGGGCGTTATAATGTCACGGTCAATCCCACTATTCTTTGGTAAAAGAGTAGCCCAAGAGTTGGCGGTGGGTGGTGATGACTAGCTGCTTTCTCTCTAGTTTTACACTGCTAAATTAGAGACGGCTAGTGCAGATAGCCCTTGTGTAGCTGTGCGCGAAATTCGAAAACAAAATCACATCAGTGCACCAAAAAAGGCTTCAGCTTTCTTGGCTTTTCTCATACCTTACCAATACATTTATTTTCGTTTCGAGAAATTTATAACAAAAAAACTATAGTGTCTTAAATCTATTAATATCTTCTCATTTTATGAGAAAGGATAAAGGAGATAAGTTAGAATTTCAATCACTTAATTGTATTTGTGTTCAAATATTTATGAAAACAGAAACTGGAAACCTTTAACGATAAAAATAAACATGTGAATCATTTTCAAAATGAGACTATGCTTTAAACCGTTATTATTTACCTCATCAATTTTCACTAGGGAAAATAAAATAACTTTAGGCCTGAAGAGAGAATTACTGAACATTAAAGGTATAGAATATATTACGTAGAGTAAATGAGTAGAGAAGACTGGTGCTACACAACATCACAGCAAGTCTGGTATTCATCAAATGCTTTATTACATTTGATGGAAAGCAATCGTTCTGAGCCTGGTCTGCTTATTTAAAAGATTTTGTGAAGCGTTTCGAGCTTCTTGTTTCCATACCAAACGATTTGATAGGTTACCAAGTAAAATGAGTAAAAATAAACTACTGATTTTAAAGTAATATTGCTGTGTGAGTGTGCGCAATAAATTTTTCAAAGGGCATTTAGATGCACAGCGAAATACTTACATTATGCTGTCAAGTATGTATAAACACATTTGTATTTTAAACAGTTTATACATCACTAGTTTATTAGAACCAATACGGAAGTTCAAATGTGGAGTTTTTAAAAAAACTGATGTTACTGTTTGATCGATATGACTAAATAGGTAATTTGATCAACAGTGGCTTTATGAATTATCTTTTAAAAAAACAATGAACGCTTAAAAATGTTATTTTTCATTGTTCCAGTATCCTATTCACTAGAGACTTGAAATAAAATTGGAATATTAAATAGGGATGAAATGCAATGAAAGTTTGTTTGCTCTTGCATGATTATACTGAAAGGCCACGTGCGCTAGCTGTCCCCAAGTTTCACCTGAGAGACTCAAGGAAAGACAGCTAAGTGGTAAAAGCGCCACCGCCATTTTTCGAGCTACACTATAAAATCTTATATACATAAACAAACATCGTTTCCCGTACTGTTGGTGTGAACTTGCACCAGAATTTCAAACATTAATTTTTTTTAAGAAATAAAATGGTAAGAGTAATAATTACAAATGTATTTGAGTTAATAAATCTCCCAGTAAATAATGACGGATAAAATTTAAAACTGGACAAAATTTACTTAAATTCTGTAATAGGTTTTGGCATGATAGTAGGTTAAATATTTTTATTAAATATAGATCACGAATCTTTACAGTTCTAATTGTTGTCTGTTTCAAATATAATTCACACTCTACAAAATAATTTTTTCCTTGTTACAGTAAAGACACATCGGGCTATTTGCTGTGTCCACTGAGAGGAATCGAACTGCTGATTTTAGCTTTGTAAATTCGAAGACTTACCATTGTCCCAGTGGAGGACGGGAAAGAATGAATGCAGCTCATGTAATAATTTTGAATTTCTTATAACCCGCAAAGAAATCTGGGCAAAGAATGGGAACTTAAACTTGTTAAACATTATACAAGGATATAAAAATACTACAAAATACATTTGGAGGTACGTATAATACTATTTGTAAACAATGAAATAAGTACACACAATGTAATTACAAAATTTAATACAGCTGAATTACATTGTACATGTAAGACCAACAAGGTAAATATTGTCGCAGTTTATAAATGAAATAAATATAGTAAACAAACTTATATCACAAACCTAAAAATGTTTAATTGCAAACAAAATGTAATGCATTTAATGTAAGAAACATAAATTATGAAGAGAGTATTATCACATATTGCATACACATGATCTGTTTTTCAGAGTTTTATTTTTGCATACCTTTTACTATTAGATAACCATCAAACTTATGTCATGATTATAGTTTTACTAGAGGCAGATTAATTGAACTCAAATCAAACAACAGTCATAGCATTAAGAGTTGTAAATTATTTTAATATAAAATAAAAATATCAGTGAAAACATGACATATGATACGTTAAATTATAATGCAGTTTCAAAAATACATTATAAAAAAATTGATACGTTAGTAAAACGAACTGATTTTGATAGTATTTATCAAAAGTCAAATATACAAGGTGCATATTACATGTTTAATACTATACTATTAAAACTTTGATAAAATGTGTGAAAATATTAGAAAAATAAATGATAAATGAATTAATAAATTCTATTTAACATAGAAATGTATTCGAAAATAAGGAAATAAAGCACCACCAAATCATATTGAGTTATTTAACCTGTTGATTGCCAAGTATTTCAGCTGCTACAATACAACTTTAATGCTTCTTCATTTTGTAACTTTTTCGTGACGCCATTTTGGATCGAAAATGAAACAATTTGTAAGTAGGGCAAATGCATGTATGTGCTGCCATCTAGCGTTGAAGTTAGGTATTATTGAAAACGAATTAACTCATCGGTGGCACTGTGTTACCGATCGGCTTGGACGAGTTATCTCCTGAACAGGTTAAAGTTTAAAACCCCTGAGTGGGTTTATAAAACGAACAAGAAATTATTACAAGCAAAATATGCTCGTAGCCAACCTAAGATAAAAAAAAAAGAAATATAATTAATGATTAGTTGAAGAATATCAGTAAATCCAAAAAAATAAAGTATTTCAGTTCATAAAAGAAGAATTCAATTTAAAAAACAGTCTTCATTATTTATAAGCTATTTAAATTCATTCTTTACGTGTAGTCATAAAAATAACATCCAATCAGGTTAAGATAATGCAAAGTAATTTATAAGTGAGAGTTGTTGTAGTTCTTAATTATAGTTGAGTTAGATGATATACAATAAATATTATATCAGTGTAAATTGTATGCTTTAACACCAACTGATGACTATAAAATTATGAAATTATAATTTTTTTGGAGAAATAGAAAAGTTGCAGGAAACGATAAAATCGCAGTTAAAATTTCAATGTATTGTAGTAATAAATCAACATATAACAAATAACATATTTATTTAATATCCCAATGGGAAAAGTAACATTTCCAAACATTTCAAACAATGTTGTCATTTTTAATAAAATTTAAATGAGGTAGTGGAAGTAATCTATATAATTACAGACCAATCACTTTATTATCATTTATATAAAAAAATTCAGGAAAACTAATTAATTTTTCATTTTTATTTCTTTAGTTCAGTAAATATTTCTCAAATTCCTAGCTCGTCTTTAGGAAAAAGATGAATGCATATATCAGACGTTTAATAAATTACATCATTTAATATATGACGATATGATAACTTTTCTTGGCATATCAAAAGGTTTAGATACAGTTTCACAAGAACTGTTATTTAAACAAAAACACAAGAACTGAATAATAATTATTGTTTAAAATTAAGTAGTTTAATTAATATAAATATAACTTTTTGTTATTTATTATTTCTGTTTTATTTAAAAGATTTCTATGAAATGAAACTTAATGTGGAAATAACTAGTTTTATAGACGATGTAAAATACGTAGAGGGAGCCAACAGAAATTACTGCGACTAATTTCAATATTTGTGGCACTTTGTGTTTACTTTTTTGTGACTCCTATAACACTATATGATCCTGTATCCAACGAAGTCGTGGAACCAAATTTTTTCACTCATTGGCAATACCACCGAAGATTGTGCTGTTGAGAATTTAATATAATTTTACTTTACCTGAATCTAAGGTAAAGCTGCAATCAGTGCAAGATCAGAAAAGCACGGCTCTGCATCCATATTATGTACATTATTGACCAGACAAAAGATAGCCAATCAACAGTACCCTACCACTCATATCAAGAGGTTAACCGTCATTCTTATAACGCATTCTCAGCTTAAATTGAAATATTTCACAGATTCAAGCTTAACTTGACATGTTGATTAGGTCGCAGGACTCACAATCAGTGAATATGCTTTCCCATTCAGCTATGAAGGAGGTATAATGTTACAATGAATCCCACTATTCTTTAGTAAAAGAGTATCTTAAGAGTTAGCAACGGACAGTGTTGATTAATCTATCACTGCTGAATTAGAAACAGCTAGTGCAGACAGCCCTAGAGTAACCATGAAAAATCCTAAACAACAAAAACAAACACAGATTCAAATTCGATTCGCCAGATGCAAACTCCAAAGCTCTATCATAAGGTTAATCCGCGCTCTTCGTCAATTAGTTAAAATATTACCTAGAAACCTAAATGAATTTCATCTTTCTATTTTCTACCTTTCAGTACGAAAAGAAAAACAAGGCTTTTAGTAAATGGAACTCAACACCTTACTTAAGTGGGCGTCAAATACTGCGGGTCACATCAACCTGAAAAGTGTTGTCAAATATTTGAAACATAACATCAAACTCATAAATGTTGTAAATATTGTGGAATGATGGATTGAGGATTCCTTGTTTGTATTTTGTTACTTACAAAACAGATTTTAATTAACGTGTTCGTGTTTTATTATTAAACTGATTTATAATATAATACGACTTATTGTTATTTTTTACTTTTATTAATATTTCGTTACTTGTGTAAATGAAATATCAATGGTGTTCTAATCCATATACCATTCTCATAAAAATCGATTTTAGCAACAGTCAAAGGTTTACATTATTAATTTTTTATTCTATATTTATTTTACCACACGTAACAATCAGATGTAGGAGAAAACACAGAATTTCCCTGTCTCATGTCATTTCTAGAGGGCCTAAGGTTAGTTTGTTTGTTTTGAATTTCGCGCAAAGCTACTCGAGTGCTATCTGCGCTAGCCGTCCCTAATTTAGCAGTGTAAGACTGGAGGGAAGGCAGCTAGTCTTCACCACCAACCGCCAACTCTTAGGCAACTCTTTTACCAATGAATAGTGGGATTCACATTATAACGCCCCACGGCTGAAAGGGCGAGAATGTTTGGTACGACCGGAATTCGAACCCGCGACCCTCAGATCACGAGTCGAACGCTTAACACGCTCGGCCATGCCGGGCCCAAAGGGCCTAAGGATTATCAGCTCCAACATTTCGCCAGTTATAAGCGAACACGCATACACACTCTTTTAACAACCATTCTTTTGGTCACGAATTTATTGAATTCAAGTCTTAAGTAAATTGGGAGAAATTAATCAATTCATTTTACTTTGGTGTGAATCTAATGCAAAGCTAACCGAGGGCTATCTGCGCTAGCCGTCCATAATTTAGCAATGAAGGACTGGAGGAAACAAGGATAGTCATCACCTCCCAATGTTAAATTTTGGGCTACTCATTTACCAATGCATAGTGAGCTTAACTGTAAATGTTACGTCCCCACTGCTGAAACGGCGATTATGTTTCATGGGACGGGAATTTAATCCCGCGATTCTCAAATTACGAATCAAGGGCCTCAACCATGTGGGCATGCTAGACCTTTCAGTTTAGTCCTAGTAAATGAGGGACAATGGATAAGTTCAATATTTGTTGATAATTTACGACTCTTTTCAGAAATTGAAACGAGACATAAAAATTGAAATATAGTTTTTATTCTTTTTCAGTATAAGTGTGGTTATACTTATTTTTATCGATTTCTTGAGCACAAAACGATCCTTGGAATATCAATACAATGTGTATATAAACATCAAGAACAATATTATTCCGTCGCACTAAACATAGTCGCCCTTTCAGACGTGGGGAGATATAATATGACGGTCAATTCCACAATTCGTTGTTAAAAAAGTAGCATAAGAGTTAGCGGTGGGCGGTGATAACTAGCTGTCTTCCCTATAGTTTTACTCTGCTAAATTAGGGACGGCTAGCGCAGATATCCCTCGTCTTGGTTTGCACGAAATTCAAAAAGAAACAAACAATATTCTCATATCCATCCTGGCAAGAAACCAACGGATTTCGTGGTTTGATTTGGAAGTAACATATCTTGTCTATTGACTAATTTAACAAATTGTACTGATTATTAGAATCAAAATAAAAAATGAGAAAACCTAAGCCTTGAATGGTAAACGTTTCTTGTATGTTACTTAAGCTTCAACATACATGTACCTCAGGCTCCAAAGCGTCGTATTTGTGTATTCCGTCTGTTGACTGTTTTTTTTTGTTTTATTTCTTCGAATTTTATTTTGTTTTGGCATAATTCTCTACTCGTGAAGGGATGATGAACTGTTCAGGCCATTCAATATGTATTTTGCGAATTTATCGAGCTTTCTAAGAGAATAAAATGGATTCACAATATCAGAATTCCGAAGAAAAATATGTGTGTAAAAATGTGAACACTTTCCAAAATTTTATACTGTAGCAAAAAGATTGAAATGGCGGAAAAAAATTGCTACTTTTCATTAAGATTTTGTAAATAAAGCACTTTATAATAGTTCAAAATATTTTGCTGCTGTTATATTAAAATGAAGACGAAATGTTTTGTTTAGTTTCCACACTGTATAAGAAAACAAAAACGTTCGCTTATTGATCTTTGAGGCATCAGAAACTAATCATCAGAGCAAGAAAACTTGAGAGAGGACTGACACAGACCAACAAAATCCTATGTTGGATTTTAACTATGTGATAAACTTCAATTAAATTTTCGTTATTAGCTTTGACAATAACTAGCCAAAAATTAACAACTGTTAAACACAACAACTTAAAAATCACAAACCTGTGAGAACACACAGCGTACCAAAACATTGTTCACAATGTGAATACTTTTCAAACACTACAGATCAAAACAACGTTAACAATGGCCGATACTCTTATTCGAAAACAACGGGAAAAAAATACATGCGCTTCATACGATATTTAATAAATTACGTCATTCGGTTGATGACGATACGATAATTTTACGTATTTTTTATTGGAATATCAAAAGGTTTTGACAATAGCTGTTAATAAACAAAATCTAAAAACTGGATGAACAATTATTGTTTTAGATTTGTTTAAACATAGTATATTAAATAGAACAAAAGTAGTTTAATTAATACGATTATAGCTATGAAATTACGTTTAGAACATCCCAGGGATAATTTCTGAGTCCTTTATTATTTTTGTCTGATTTAAACGATTTATGTGAAATTATGCTTAATGTAGAAATAAATATTTTTCGAGACGATTAATTACTTTCCTGATAACGCTAAACAATAACTAATTATTGAACTATAAAGAAATGATTTGATGAACATTATTTATGTATACATGTTAGACAGACAGGTCATATGAGATTTTCTTTAAGGTAATCAGAGGTATAATTGAAAGTAACCTAATAAATTATAGCAATTATAAATGTATGTTTTAAAATAATTAAAATGATAGAACCATTTATTATAATTTACAAAAGAATCAGAATATGTTAAATTTTTCCAAATTTTAACATACTTCAGATTTATTTGAGAATTAAAAAATAATAAAATCATGAAGTATTAAAATAAAATTTTATAAAAATGTAAATACCTTACTGAAACAAAGAATACTTATTATGACTGGTTAATTCAATCCTAAACGTTCCTTTCTATTTAAATTACCAATATATTATAAGGTGTATGCTGTTACACTATGCACAAATTTTGTTCCTGGATAGTATGTGTTATTTTTTAATTGCTCTTGTTGTAAAAGTACAGAAAATGGCCAGTATTCCCTTCAAACATTGCTTTTGTAACCTGGATAATAAAATTTAGAAATTAGCCTATTTTGTATATAAAAACGGATAAATTTGCACATTTTCATTCACATAAGGTCTGAATAAAACAACGTATGAATCAAGATTTACATGTATTCATACTAAAATTATAAAAAATGAACAAAAATATTTAGAAATGAGTTGTTTCTTTGAGATTTGCGACTGTAATGTAAATCACTTTCACGTATCAGCCCCCAGATATAGTCTCCCATCATGTTTTCGTCATACGCTCCCAGGTCACAAAAGCAAAGTTTGAAGAGAAATAGGTCTTTTCCATTTATTCTAGACATAAGCAATTGTGAATTAACACTTTCTGCCCAGGAACAAGAAAAAGTAAAAATTTTGTTATGTAGTGTTATAATCAGAATACGATAATGTGTATGTTTTCTTATAATAAAGCCACATCAGGCTATCTGCTGAGCCCATCACGGGCAATCGAACCCCTGATTTTAGCGTTGTAAATCCCTACACATATTGCTGTACTAACGGGGAACAAATATGATAATACGACATCACATGATTAAACTCTAAATATTTTACCATTTTGTAAATTACAAATTTGCAATACATGGAAGTGATAAAAATTAAAAATTAATATTTAAACCCCAATTTTGGTAATGAAAATCTTAAAGAGAAATATTAAATATTCAGAAAAGGTTTTTATTAAACAGATAGACTTTATAATAATATTTAAAATAAAATAAGTATAATAGTAGATATATGTGTGTGTATATATATACAGCTTGAAATTGAAAAACTAATAGAAACTGAGTTTTGATACCCGTTGTGGGCAGAGCACAGATAGCGTTTCATTGTGCTTAATAATAAACA
This sequence comes from Tachypleus tridentatus, assembly GCF_004210375.1. Classification (NCBI taxonomy): domain Eukaryota; kingdom Metazoa; phylum Arthropoda; class Merostomata; order Xiphosura; family Limulidae; genus Tachypleus; species Tachypleus tridentatus. Next base: position 28,486,149 of record NC_134836.1, read on the forward strand.
ATAACAATGAAATTGAAAAAAATTACTATGACTGATTACCTAGAAAATATATTTACAGCGTGTATTTATATATTTAAAATGAAGCATTATGAATGTGTAAAATATAAATTATTATGAAGTAAACATTTTTAAAGTGTAATTAAAATATATTTGTTTGATATTTAATTGTATACAGCTATTAATGTATTTATTTATTAAAAATAATATTGTTCTTAACCTCATAAAGCAATCATAATCCGCACTCGAATAATGTTTGTAGGTGTCAATATGTTTTGCAATTGTTGTTTTTTTTATAATAAAATATATAACTTTGAAAAATAACAATTTTTGTCTAACCAAAAATTGGGATTCCACAGTAACCCTTGTAACACACTCACGACTTTTGTGTGAGGACTTTGGTTTCTTTTTTGTGAAATGGAAAGTGAACAAAGGACCCACAGATCTATAGTATGACACGCTCACGACCAATACGCCACTCTTGACTCTACGATAAACATTGTATGTTGATAATATTTCGTACTTAGGAAATTCTCAGTTACATTGTTGCTGTATTTATCATCTTGTGACTTCACCTCTTACATAAAACTGAGCACATTAGGCTTTTGGGCGGAGTGCATCCTACTGGTTATGTACTGACGCTATGGATCGGGGATTCATGTTTACGACCCTCTTTCAAAAACAATGCTCCAACTTTGGGGTCGTAAGTACGATATATGAATGACTGTCAAATCCAACCTTTGGTTAACGTAACAATATCCTAAGAGTTTGTGGTGAGTACTGTATGTCAGTTTAAAATTAAAGATAATTATACATAAATGCTCTTTTATTAGCTATGCGCCAAATTCTGATATTTTAAATTTCGTTAAACCTGAGACATAACTGAATTAAATACACCTTATACTGTGGTTGTTGTGATATTAGCTTATCCGTTAAGGATTCCATTGCAAACGTGTGCAAAAAATGGCCACTTAGATCTATCATTTGCAAAAGGACGATCTTCTTCTGATGTGAGAACTCATCAGATAAGTTTACTCGCGATCTGTGTGAAGTGCTATTAGTATGCAGCACTAAACCAACAGTTTTATTTTATCTGGTAGTGAATAATTTTGGAAAGTCACACAAATCTCTTACTGTACGTTACTTGGAGCGAGAAAGCGCCACTTATACCACGGCATTGGATCTGTATTAACTTGGTTGTGTAAGAATATTGCTTGGCAGGCTTATGAGTTTCATATGATTTCCGCAAGTAAAGTGTTGTATTTGTGAGTGTGTGTTTTGTTTCTTATAGCAAAGCCACATTGGCTATCTGCTGAGCTCACCGAGGGGAATCGGATCCCTGATTTTAGCATTGTACATCCGTAGACATACCGCTGCACTAGCGGGGGGCAAGTAAAGTGTTTTAATAGTTAGAGTTTATATCATGTAAAAGCAGGGTTAGGGTCAATATTTTGTAAATAAATAGCATACCATCCTAATATTTAAACTATTATATAATATTTAACGTTACACAAACCACATTTTAACATTGTTGTGGAACCATAGCCTTCAGGTTGAAAAACCCTTCTTAATCTACAGAGTTGTACCTAACAAAAGAGTTGGAGAACACGTAAATCGTATCAGGCTGGAAACTTTATTCAATTAATCTTTTTTTTCCTTACTAAGCATCTTGGTAGCTAAGTAGTAAATTTGAAGACTTATGATGCTAAAATGAGGGTTTCGATTACACGAGATAGGCAGAGCGTAGGTAGCTCATTCTAAACATTATAAATATTCTATGACATTGCATACTCGTGGTTAGAATGACATATTAAATTAGCTATATTAATTACTTAGGTACGTTAAGGCTGTAACCTCCGTAGTAGTTTATTTTGATAAGAACGTAATGAAAGAGTCAACTAAGTTTTCCACCTAGCGAATCTCACTACTGAATGAGTTCCAAGTTATCTATTTCTCGAGTCTATAAAAGAGGAGAACAAACACGAAAGTGAATAAAACGAAGTTTTTGGCCCTAAGTCGATTCATAGCATATTACAGTGTTTAACCATAAAAGCATTAATGGTATACCCTGAGAGAAATGAAGTCGTATACTTTGAAAATATTACTTTGGTAAATTTTGAAAATATTGCAGTGTATTATGGTACTCTGAAGAAATCAACGTTTAGTATAAAGTGTTGTAAGGTCGAGTTATCCTACATACACTACCTATTACTCCATTTGTAAATTATAGGTGTATTTCCATAGGGTTTATAAAAATGTTCCTTTTCAAGAGTAGATAAAACCAAAATTAAAAACAACAAATATTTCTCTTGCTTTTAAAACTCATGCTATGCTATGTTATACCTAACAGGGTGTATAATTCTTCTCGTGAGTCATGACATACACACATTTTACAAATTGCAACGTTAATAATCCCTTATGTAGCATCATCTTAGTGTCTACTGACTTACTGACAGATAGAATACAGGTGCGAGTAGCTAAAACAGACCAAGTGGCCCTTGGCCTGATTTCGAGGAAATTATGCTTGGAAAACTTGTTTATAACAGCTTCCACGTTGTGAAAACAACACAATTTACTTTTCCAATACTAAGAGTTATTTCAGTGTTATGGTTAGTACCCTATGTACGATAACCTAGGTATAATTATCAAATAGAAAATAATTTATGTCAACGATATATTTATTATTAATCGTAATTTTACTTTACTACGTTTGAGCTGCCATATTCAATGTGGGCCTGTATTGGTAGTGGCTAAAATTCAACTGTGGGTCTTTTTTATGGAAGTGTAGCACAATGCTTCTCAAACACAAGTCTCGACCCAAAAATGAGTCGCGAGGAACCGCTGTTCCTTAAGCTGCAAGTGATGAAGTTTTATACACATAAAATATGAAAAGCGCATTATTTGTGTTGTGCACCTTTGGATGAAAGGAAATGCTAATCAGCAGGAAGAAGGCGTCACCCACTGTCCATACGTTCGTATTGCGCGTTGCCACGACGTAGTGTCAAAATATTATAATTTGGTAATGACTAATGATATAGGCAGTGCATCACTGGAGTTGACTGTTTGTTTTGAATTTTGCGCAAAGCTACTCGAAGGCTATATGCGCTAGCCGTTCCTAATTTAGCAGTGTAAGACTAGAGGGAAAGCAGCTAGTCAACACCATCCACCACCAGCTATTGGGTTACTCTTTACCAACGAATTGTGGGATTGACCATAACATTATAGCGCTCCCACGGCTGAAAGGGCCAGCATGTTTGGTGTGACGTGGATTCGAACCCCGCGACCCTCTGATTACGAGTTGAGTGTCTTAACCATCTGGCCATGCCGGGCCTTTTTCAGGAAGTCAAATTTTACTTTACTTGAAATGGTTTTTAATGCTTTTCTCGCTTGTAAAATATATCTCTGTAATACTCGTTCTTGTTAAAAACGTTTTTGTCAATGTCCAATCGAAATGAATCGTATATTGTGTTATGGTTGTTGTTAAGTGACATTATAATAACTTCGGTAAAAGAAAGGGTGGAAATTTGAAAACCGTTGGTTGTTATCATTTTGACCGTTATTAAAGATAGGTTCTTTTTTCCTAATTTATATTCCAAAATACATTGAATAATTCAAAACTTTTAATATTTAGCATATGTCAACTGGAAACCGTTATTTCTGGAAAGTGTTTGAGCATGTTTTAGTGAAAAGTTCGTTTAATAGAATTTTTTAAAAAGATTGTTTTTTATCAATTCTGTAAACATTAGTATTACAATGTGACCATTTTCTCACAAATAGTACAAAATCTGTATTTGGGGAAGGAATGAAACCTTTCGTGGAAAAAAGATATACATATTGATGATCTTTACTAAATACATGCATTCGGTTATTTTCTACAGACTTGTCTCACGCTTTTTGTTAAATGAATTACGAAAACAACCATTAGTAGAAGAGTTTTAGTTATTTGAAAGGAAAAACAATTACCTGGTTCAGTGGTTTTGTCAAACAAACACACACCAGTTTAATGATGAATAAGTCCAATGGTTTATCTCCATATTAGTCATTTCTAACAGTTGTAAATAGTGAACCTAGTCTCGAGCAAAAGTCTTTGTTATGAGTAGCATTGTTACACAAAATGGTTCTGCTGTCATTTAACACCTAAACTGGTTCGCGAATTCATTTCCGAAATGAGTATTTCTCCAGCATACTTAATAAAATTTCAGACTTTTCTCTTGTAATTATTGGTGATCGAATGTCATAAAGTAACTAACAAATATTGATCTGATTAAATGTAATTTTTTAACTAAACAGCTTCGTCTTAGGTTTGTTTCTTCTTTTTCAATATCTTTTTTCGATAAAATTGATTAATTGACCAAAAGCTATATAATAGTCCATTTATATTCTGCCCAATACGGGTATCGAAACCCCATTTCTAGCGGTATCAGATCACAGACGTTCCTCTGTGCCACTGGGAAAGATGCTTGTTTTGGAATTTCGCACAAAGCTACTCGAGGGCTATCTGTGCTAGCCGTCCCTAATTTAGCAGTGAAAGACTAGAAAGAAGGCAGCTAGTCATCACCACCCACCGCCAACTCTTGGGCTACTCTTTTACCAACGAATAGTTGGATTGACCGTTACATTATAACGCCCTCACGGCTGGGAGGGCGAGCATGTTTGGAGGGACGCGGATGCGAACCCGCCACCCTCAGATTACGAGTCGCACGCCTTAACGCGCTTGGCCATGCCGGGTCTTTAAAAAGGGCGAGCATGTTTGGTGCAACGGGGACACGAACCCACGACCCTCAGATTACCAATCGAGTGCCTTAACCACCTGGCCATGCCGTGCCCACTGGGAAGGAGGTCTCTCTCATAGAAAAGGTGAACTTATTGCAAAGCAGTAATTGAAGAACGGTTGTAAGCTATAATACTGTAAACAAACGCAATCTTAAATACCTAAATCATATTCTCAGACACCGTTTCTGTTTTTTTTTCTGACAATTTGTAACATTCGCTACTGACTGTTGAGGAATATAATTAATCAAGGGTTTCATAAACGGCAAATAAAGTTCACAGTAATTAAAGTTGTTACACATCCTTCAAAACAATTTTCCAAACAAGTTTATTTATGTGTTTCTGTATTTTTTATTTGTGTGTATGCATATACTGTAAATGTAAATTGCAGTTTTTGTTATAAAAATCTAAAATAGCAAAACTGTGACAAGGAAACCGAGGCTTAGCTGTTTGTCTGCTGACAGCACAATATGAAGCATTTGATCGTCTGGAAATGCGATAACGAGCGTTAAAATATTATCTTTTAATCAAAAGATTAACTTTTGCATCTCTTTTTTATTTCTTCTCTACGCTTGTTGAATGTTAATAAGTAGTGTCCTTTTATTACTGTGCTCAGTATAATGTAGATAATTAAACATAGCCTTCCGCGAGACTGGAACGATTCTAATTTTCTTTCCAGCAACGCTCAAATTCCTCGTGCTTTGTTTTTAGTTTTCAGAAGAATTAATAAGAAAATATTATTAACTCCCTCTAGAAATTCGAGCATAAAATAAAACGTTAAGGCGAATTTAATTCATGATCAGTTTTAAAATTTGATTTTTTAGGCAAGAAAAACTGAGAAGTTTCAATTATTAATCATATATTTCCAGAAGATGGCTCTCTTTTTTGGGCTAAAAGGTCACAGTTTTAATAGGTTAAAAAACAACATTTACACTTTAAACATGATCACGACAACAAATGTAATCAACTACTGGCCCTTACATCTCTGTTATAAACTTGAAATTAGTTCATTAGCTAATGTATATTTTATAGTTTTCGTGGTTTAATGTTTTCAACCACACGATTAGACACTAAGTTTTGATTTGTTAGACTACACCACACCACACTTAATCTTAATTCTAATCGTTGTGTATTAATGATACGGTATGCTTTTATAATGTTTACCACCATGATTAACTGTTTTATGTTTGTTATAACACTGTCATGATTTTGAAACGAAGACATTTAGTGGTAGTATTTTATATTCAACCTGCTTTTATATGTTTGTCTATCATAACATTGTCATGATTCTAAAATGCTGACATCTAGCTGTATTAAAGTCAATTTCAGCTTTTGCTTTTTCAGTGTACCAAAAGTTAATGTTTTTTTTTGTTAAAATATCTCCACCATATACTTTCTTGACTAAGATTAGTAAAATTCAGTCATGTGAAACGTATAACGAATTTAACATAAGGTTTTCTGTATATTTTATCATAAATGCTGTGGTTTATTGCCTTTAATGATGGCTCTAAAGTTTGAAAGTTAAAAGCAGCAGTTGTCCAACTATCTTTTATGCGAGGATTAAGCGCCAAACTCTATATTCAAGTGTTTTAAAAAACAGTGAGTATCCAATAGGTTTGGGTGCTAATGATGAAGAATTTATGTCATTATGGTAAGTCCTGTTGAGAGAGTTGTAGTAGGCCCAGTATGGCCGGGTGGTTAAGGCGCTCGACTCGTAATCAGAGGGTCGCGGATTCAGCCATGAGGACGCTATAATGTGACGGTCAATCCCAGTATTCGTTGGTGAAAGAGTATCCTAAGAGTTGGCGGTGGGTGGTGATGAATAGCTGCCTTCCCTCTAGTCTTATTCTGCTAAATTAGGGATGGCTAGCGCATATAGCCCTCGTGTAGCTTTGCGCGAAATTGAAAACAAACCAAAACATTATAGTAAATCTTGATAAGGAACTTATCCAGTTGCAGTAATCCCCGTTAGAAGATTATTCTCTGACATTGTATTCAGATGAATTAACTTGTTGTATAAAGTGGAATCTACTCAATAACATTAAATTCTGATAAAAAGTTATCTAGGTCACTAAACGATAATTTTTTGAGCAGATTGTAAAATTTAAATGCGTAACCAAAAATTAGCAAACATATTTGCACAGTATACTTTTTTAAAAAAAAAACATTTTTGTATATAAAATCGATATTTATGATTTCAAAAAGATTGTAACAGAATAATTTGTTTTTTAAATACACTTCTATGAAAATATTTATCTTCATCAGTTTCTTTACAAACGAAACTTTGCCAATTGCGTCCCTAATAACCTTCCAACTACTCCTTGTATTCATAGTTGATTTAATTTAAAAATACAATTCTTTAAATGGATTTGGGGATTGCTACTTCGGGTCTGACTGCTGAAAAAAACAACAACAAAATCACGCTTCTCACTGAGAAAGTAAAGATGGTTAAATCCCATAATTAAATCAAAATAGTCTAAGAGTTAACTGTGAGAGCAGCTAAGTAGTTGCTTTCCTTCTAGTTCAATTGAAAATTTGAGACGGATGACAAAGACAGCCTTGCGTAGGTTTGTGCGGAAATTCAAAATCAAACAAACTAAGTTCGTTACGTAGCATGCATGAAGTTGGGTACCAAATACAGTTTATTAGTAAGAATGGAAGTACCGTCTTCCTTCTACATTTTTTAGCTGTTTACATTTGATTAAAGATACGCTTAAGAACTTAAACAAGCACTGCCAAAAGCCAAAACCTTATAATATATCAACAGAATTGTAAGTTAAAGGAAAACTTGTCAGTCCATCAAAACATTACAATGGAAAGTCAATATCTTACACCTATCAGAAACATAGTAAGAAAAGCAGAATTTAGTGGATCTCTCAGATGTGTCTGATCAACAAGAGGGAAAAATAATGGGGCTAAAATAAAAAAAAAACTTATAGGTCTATCAGAAACGTTGTAATCCAGAGGAATTTTAAGAATACTTTTAAATAATATTTTATTGGTTTGCTTTGTGAGAATATTCCAATTCATAATCACAACGGTGTTGACACCTTCTGACAGAGGACCGGCATGGTCAGGTGGTTAAGGCGTTTGACTCTTAAACTGAGGGTCGCGTGTTCGAATCCACGTCGAACCAAACATGCTTGCCCCTTTAGCCGTGGGGGAGTTATAATGTGACTATCCATCCCACTATTCGTTGGTAAAAGTTTAGGCTAAGAGTGGGTGGTGATTTTTAGCCGCTTTCATCTAGCCTTACACTGCCATACTCGGGATGGCTAGTGCAGAGAGCTCTCGTTTAGCTTTGCACAAAATTCAAAACCAAAAAAAAAGGTTTTATTATTGTCAAACTTATGCCTCATGGTATTAAGTATGCGATTAATACCTGTATATTAATATCCAAGTTCCTTGTAATCTTAAACTGCTCTGTTATCCTTATAATTAAAATTATTTAAAATAGCCCAACGTTTACAATGAAATTAAATACTGAAACTTAAAAGCTACTGCTGTAACTCACTATTAGGAATATATTATAATCTACCTAGATTTTAAGTATAAAATTAGCTGTGAAGTCACTACGAATCTTACTAACTTTTTAAACACATACTTTTAAAACGATTTAAACACCAAGCTGCCTGTATATCGATAATTTTATTGGTTATAGACCCCTATCAACATATCAATCCCACATCAAAACACAGTAATTAATTCCTCGAATCATTCTTGGAGTCTCTATATCGTTTGCCCATAAAATGAGTTGTTTAACGTAACTTAGTCTTGCCATTTTATTACACGAAATTATCAAAAACAAAATTATTCAAGAGATATGCAAAATGTGACCTGTCCTGTATTAAACGGTATAAAACAAATTCTCTAAGTTGGGGTGTTAATTACGTATCCATATGAAGTTTTGCTTAAGAAATCTACAATCAAATCACTAATCCTTGAAAGTAGGCTTAGTAGTTAAGCCTTTATTTAAGTTTCTCCTGTACCTTTTGGAAACAAGAGTAGAAAAAAACTTTGTATTAATTAGTTTATTGGTAAGAAATGTAAAAATCAAAACTTTACTTTTATCATCCCATGAATTTTGCTACGTAGAAGATTTTAGGATTTTTAAAATAAAACGGAGCCGAGCATGGCTCAGTATTTAATGGGCTGGACTGTGGAACAGATCGACTTTCTCTGTTACCGCTTCCCACTTTGGAGCCCTGAGTGCTTTATAGGAGTGAACATCAGATCCAACTATTCGATTCGATGTAACTAAAGAGATAGCAGTGAGAGATTTTAACTAACTGCCTTCTCTCTAGTTTATCACTTCAAAATCAGGAACGGTTAGCGCAGCAGGTTTGCGCGAAATTCATCAAGAAATTATTTAAAAGGGTATGACGTAGTCTACTGGTTAGTGTTCCGCACTTTGTGCGTACATTTGCTGAAATATCTGAAACAATATCTATGTTTTGAGAACACGGACTGAAAGAAATATATTTGGAAACTAAAGATACTTCTTACCTACAACAAGCTAAGTTAATAACAAACTGTGATGCACAGATGTTTAGTGTCAGTAAACAGCAACCTGTGTGTGTATGTTCAGTATAGAGAATCTAGGCTGGAGATGCTTTAAAAGCATATTAACGTACCAAATCAAAATATTTGTAAAAACGTGATAATACATTAGGGACAATTTTATTTACTTAGCAATGTTAATAGCAACTGCTTTTAATCAAATTACACATTCGTCACACACACCACCTAAAAATAATGGGTCGAGAATGACTCAATTGTTAGCGTGCCTAAGCTGCAAGACTTTTGTGTTTTTGGCACGCGATCAATTGCCACAAAAATGTGATCCACACTTTGGGGTCGTAAGAGTGATGGTCAAATTCCATTTTTCAATCAGACAAAATTAGCTAAAAGTTAGAAATTGGCATTGTTGGATCGCTACCTCATTTTCATGGTTTATAAATTCAAAATTAGGATAGTAATGCGCAGAGACCATTTATGTAGTATTTCTACTAACGACACTGTTTGTGGAAAAATTAATATACATATATTTCAGTGAACTGATTAGACTAAGATAAACTGATGGACGATAAGCTCACTGAAAGAGATAATAGAGAAACGTACTGAGGAATGGTTGTTACAACCAGAAAACTCATAAATATCCTTTATTTCGTAAAATGCATTCCTTTTAGCAGTTTATTCTGTCTTTCTATATTCATCAGTGAGACAACGGTAAACTTATGGTATTAGAACGTTAAAGTCGTGGGTTCGATTCAGAGCGATGGGCATAAGAACTGCTTCACCACAGCTTTGTGTTAAAACAAACTCTTTTTCTCTGTGTATGAGATGACGGATGAGTGGGCTTACAGATATATAATAAAATGAAATTATTGAAAAGTACAACAAAAATGGAAAATTTCTAATGTCAAATGGAGACAAAAGTCGACACATTTTATTTTTTATGTATAAATTAATTGTTTTCTTAAAACGTTCACTAACATGGAATTTTCTATTTCTTGTTACTACTAAAACAAAGAATCATCAATGATATTGCAATCAAAGTATCCTAGATGACTTTAAGAATCAATGGCTCGTTTTGTTTAAAATTCCATCTTTTGGCAAATGGGTTGAAAGAGAAAAGATAAACATAATAAAGTAGATTCATGAAAAGAAGTGATATTGACACAAAGTAAATGTTCCTTAGTATAGTGATGTTCCTTAGTATACAGTCATGTGAAAAAGTTAGGACACCCTATGAAAGCCTATTTTTGCAGAATTACATTTACAGAAGATCTTGAAAAGTCTTCTCTTCAGTTTTAATTGTTTAGTTATATTCCTATAATCTCTCAGTATTGTTGAAATTGAGATTAATATATATATATATATATTCAAAAGTGTCACACAAATACACAGGCTTTCATTGGGTGTCATAACTTTTTCACATACCTGTAGTGAAAATCCTTAGTATAGTGAAGTTCCTCAGTATAGTGATGTTCCTTAGTATAGTGACGTTCCTTAGTATAGTGATATTCCTTAGTATGATGATGTTCCTTAGTATAGTGATGTACCTTAGTATAGTGAAGTTCTTTAGTATAGTGAAGTATCTTGATATAGTGATGTACCTTAGTATAGTGAAGTTCCTTAGTATAATGAAGTCCCTTAGTATGGTGATGTTCCTTAGTTTTGTGGGGTTCCTAGTATAGTGACGTTCCTTAGTATAGTGATGTTCCTAAGTATAGTGTAGTTCCTTAGTATAGTGAAGTCCCTTAGTATAGTGAGTTCCTTAGTATAGTGATGTTTCTTAGTCTTGTGGGGTTCCTAGTTTAGTGACGTTCCTTAGTATTGTGATGTTCCTTAGTATAGTGATGTTCCTTTCTATGATGATGTTCCTTAGTACAGTGAAGTTCCTTTCTATGATGATGTTCCTTAGTATAGTGATGTTCCTTTCTATGATGATGTTCCTTAGTACAGTGATGTTCCTTTCTATGATGATGTTCCTTAGTATAGTGATGTTCCTTTCTATGATGATGTTCATTAGTATAGTGATGTTCCTTTCTATGATGATGTTCCTTAGTACAGTGAAGTTCCTTTCTATGATGATGTTCCTTAGTACAGTGATGTTCCTTTCTATGATGATGTTCCTTAGTATAGTGATGTTCCTTTCTATGATGATGTTCATTAGTATAGTGATGTTCTTTAGTATAGTGAAGTATCTTAATATAGTGATGTACCTTAGTATAATGAAGTCCCTTAATATAGTGATGTTCCTTAGTTTTGTGGGGTTCGTAGTATAGTGATGTTCCTAAGTATAGTGTAGTTCCTTAGTATAGTGAAGTCCCTTAGTATAGTGAGTTCCTTAGTATAGTGATGTTTCTTAGTCTTGTGGGGTTCCTAGTTTAGTGACGTTCCTTAGTATTGTGATGTTCCTTAGTATAGTGATGTTCCTCTCTATGATGATGCTCCTTAGTATAGTGAAGTTCCTTAGTATAGTGATGTTTCTTAGTCTTGTGGGGTTCCTAGTTTAGTGACGTTCCTTAGTATTGTGATGTTCCTTAGTATTGTGATGTTCCTTAGTATAGTGATGTTCCTCTCTATGATGATGTTCCTTAGTATAGTGATGTTCCTCTCTATGATGATGCTCCTTAGTATAGTGAAGTTCCTTAGTATAGTGATGTTTCTTAGTCTTGTGGGGTTCCTAGTTTAGTGACGTTCCTTAGTATTGTGATGTTCCTTAGTATAGTGATGTTCCTCTCTATGATGATGTTCCTTAGCATAGTGATGTTACTTAGTATAGTGATGTTACTTAGTATAGTGAAATTCCTTAGTATAGGGATGTTTCTTAGTATATTGATGTTCCATAGTATAGTGATGTTCCTTAGTACAGTGATGTTCCTTAGTGTAGTGAAGTTCCTTAGTATAGTGAAATTTCTTATTATAGTGATGTTCCTTAGCATAGGGATGTTCTTTAGTATTGTGATGTTCTTTAGTACAGTGATGTTCCTTAGTATAGTGAAGTTCCTTAGTATAGTGAAATTTCTTATTATAGTGATGTTCTTTAGTATAGTGATGTTCCTTAGTATAGTGATGTTTCTTAGTATAGTGATGTTCCTTAGTATAGTGATGTTCCTTAATTTTTTATATCGCTTCAATGATGAGCTCACTCGATGCTTCTTGATATCACACAATTACGTTTCGCTTACAACTTCAGCAATCCTGTTTTCTGACATGATCGCACAAGACAATTATTCGTCAAAAAACAAACGACAACAGATTTTTTGAAAACTAGAATTAGGATTTTCTTAGCTTTGAAATATTTGTGGCAGTAACATAATTCATAATATTTGAGAAAAGGAAAAATAAAGCAAGTTTTTTTTCGTCTTTATAGGCTTTGATGTATCATTCTTACAATAAGCATACAGTTCGTTCTCCTTTGGAACAGCGGTATGTCTGCGGATGTATACCGCCAGAAACCGAGTTTCAATATCTTTAGTGGGCAGAGAATAGATAGCCGTTGTGTAGCTTTGTACTGAATAACAAACATCAAAAGCATAACGAAGCAGGCCCGGCATGGCCACACGGTTAAGGCACTCGACTCGTAATCAGAGGGTCCGTGGTTCGAATACTACGTTGCACCAAACATGCTCGCTCTTTCAGCCGTAGGGGCGTTATAATGTTACGGCCAGTTGCACTATTCGTTAGTAAAAGAGTAGACCAAGAGTTAGCAGTGGGTGGTGATGACTATTTGCTTTCACTGCAGTCTTACACTGCTAAATTAGGAAAGGCAAGAGCAGATGGCCCTCGTGTTGCTTTATACGAAATTCACAACGATGCATACAGCTCTTTCCTTCTCTCTGTTCTCATATACTGTTCCCAGTATGAAATAACACGGTTCTTCGATCTTCAGTTAATAAGACACACTTGTCTTGCAAGATTGATTAAGTGACTTTGCGACTTTTGTATACAGTTTGTATGTAAGATGACCCAACAACTTTTGCTGTTCACTAATCAATACTCTTAATCTTTGTAATTATATTCTCCTTTGGTCTGATCGGAACTAGTAACCGGTCCAAAAAAATTGAGTAATATCGCACTGGTCCTCTGCCGGTTCAGTACCAGTCAGTTTTGTTATGATACTAGTGGTAAAATTGGTATATTTATTGCAACTGTACTTATTTAACTACAGGATTTCTTGAATACAAAAAAAGTATAATCACAGCTGCCGACATCTGTCAGTACCCTGTCGTTACTAGGTATGCCTACTTTCGATAAATGGATAAATTAATAATGTAATTTGTGCACATTTTTTGCTTTATTTTAGTTAAAGCAAAAATTAACATTGTCGTTAAACAAACTTGTGAGGTTATAGTACACTAGGCCTTTTATTAAAATTTTAATATGTTGTTGTACAAAATATTTATTGAAGGTTTTTGCATCCGTCTTTTTTTTTTTACACTTGTGAGAATTAAGTGTGAACACATGCGCATTTATATAGTAAGATGTGCACTCGTTTTCAGTGCAGACGAAAACTGAGCGCTGTTGTAACAGATCATATCCCAAGTGTTACCAATTGCTGGGCCGTACTTGACCAACCTTGTACAGTGTCGTAATACAGGAGAGACAAAAGTCTTTAAACGTACTGAAGGACTAACAATATTTCTTGAAGCAAGCACGAACATTAACATTTATTAAGGTGGATGAGAGGTAAAATAACGGTTTACATTGAGCGCAAACAAATCGGTAAATAAAACTCAACCAGAAATGTAATATCGATTTTAGTTGTTGGTGATAGTTGGTAAAATATTTTATTATAAATTAATTTTATTCTAGAACTTTATACTGTTTCTACAAAAGTAATGGCCTAATGGTTAACACGTCGGTATGTGGATTAGAAGATCCAGTGTTCACAACTTGTTTGTTGCAAATTATTTATTTCTTGCTAAGCATAAAACAGCACGTGGGCTGGGTCTCTGTTCTCTGCCCACCGCAACTTCAAAACCAGATTTTGATTGTTATAAACCGTCATAGTTATCGCTGAGCTGCCGGGGAACGATACCATAAATTCACGCTCAGCACTTTCGGACTGTGTGTGCCTCATACGAGCAAAGGTCACGTCCCACTACTTGATTAGTGCAGACCAATAGATGGATGTGGCTCTGTTGACTATGGGCATAGGGTTTTGAATCGTGGGCATTCAGGCAAGCAAACTATCGGGAAACGTCTGGGCCAAGAGTATTTGAATAGGGGAATTGGGAGTCTTTAAGTAAATGCAGGCAGTTGTAACATTTGGAATGAATTACACAGTAGATAAAGATGTCAACAAAAAGTTACAGGAATATGATAGACAGAGGTAAATGTGATAAAACTAGAAAGTAATACCTGGGTTACTGATGTCAGTGAAACCTCTGAAAGAATGTTTTATTTGTAGTTGAACACAAACAGAACAAGCACGAGGAGACAGATTGAATTACTTGACCTACTGATTCTTTTCAAAATTACAAGTATTTCTTTTGGACAATGCAAAATTTCACCTTCGAAAATACAGGGAATCCTTCTCGGTTCCAAATTGATCAAGGATCCGGATAATGTTTGGTAGTGTGATGAATGATCTCAAACTTAATGTACCCAAGAAATTCAGAACAAATCCAGTTAAACTTTTCAGAGAAATTAGCAGAAATCCGCGAAAATGCCCCATCTCTCTATTATTTAAAAAAAAATCAAAGTAATACAGAATAGGGATCCGGAACTTGATTCAGAACAAATTAGTTGAGAACTGTTCCACATCGACTTCCTGTCTTTTGTAAAATATTCGTTGATATTGGTCATTAGTTTTCGAAATAATCGCGCAGAAACAGAAATACACACATCCTGACTCTATTGCAAAACCCTGACAGGGGAAGGTAAAAGTAACAATTGTTTGCAAATAGTCGATACCTAGACATAGATAAGATTGAGTAAACTAAGGCTAAACTGATGCTATACCTGCACAGTGACTTTCACTTTACTTATATCTAAGCACACTATGATTTAAAAGCTAAAACTATCTCTCTTCGGTTTATCTAAATTCGTATTATTGTTGTTTTTGGCACGGCATGACCAGGTGGGTTAAGGCGTGCGACTCGTAATCTGAGGGTCGCGGGTTCGAATCCCTGTCGCACCAAACATGCTCGCCTTTTCAGCCGTGGGGGTGTTATAATTTGACGATTAATCCCACTATTCGTTGGTAAAAGAGTAGCCCAAGAGTTGGCGATGGGTGGTGATGACTAGCTGCCTTTCCTCTAGTCTTACACTGCTAAATTAGGGACGGCTAGCACAGATAGCCCTCGAGTAGCTTTGCGCAAAATTATAAAGGAAAAAAAAATGTTGTTTTTGTATTCATACATTTCGTATGCACACTGTGTTCACAAATAAACTGTGCAAAATCAATAAATATTTATTTATTAGAAATCAATAAAAATAAAAACATTACTTGTTAATCCTTCTGGCCCCCAGCTAATACAGCAGTAACTCTACAGATTTACAACGCTAAAATTAGGGTTTCGATTCCCTTCGGTGGGCTCAGCAGATAGCTCGATGTGGCTTTGCTAAAAGAAAAACACACAAACACACATAATCCTTCTATGTTTGCCTGATACCTATTTTTTAGCTTATTGATGCCACACTTTAGCCTTATGGCGGTGTGCAAAAATGTGGTACTGGTTTTGTGACTTAAGACCCCACAGTGACATCGCGATATGTCTGCGAAGTTATACTACTGGAAACTGGGTTTCAATACTGGTGGTGGACAAATAACACATAGACCTTTGTGTATCTTTGAACTTAATAATTAAGAACAACAACTATTCTTCAGACCTGTGACACATATGTTGAAACCTGGTACCGGTTTCGTGGTTCATTTGTTCCTCTCTTCAGCTCTATTATCCATGTACAAACTCTTGGTATTGTTTAATTTGTCTAATTGTACCATTCTTCAGCTTTGTGGTAAACTTGTAAATAGCTATTACTGGTATGGAAGATGTTATTGCCATTCACATATCATGTTTTGTTTTTATAGCTTTATTAATACATGAAATGAATATATTTTATGATCACTTGTATCAGTTCATTTTTCATTATATAAAATTTAATTTTAAACGTCTGGTAAATATCGTTAGACAAGCGGTTTAAAATTTCCGATAATTCTTGTTTGGTTGGTTTTGAATTTTGCACAAAACTACTTAGTGGCTATCTGCGCTAGCCATCCCTAATTTAGTAGTGTAAGACTAGAAGGAAGGCAGCTAGTTATCACCACCTAACGCCAACTCTTGGGCTACTCTTTTACTAAAGAATAATGGGATTAACCGTCACATTATAACGCACCAACGGCTGAAAGGACGAGCGTGTTTGAAGGGTAACAGGGATTCGAACCCTCGACCCTCAGATTAGGAGTCGTGTGTCTTTACCATCTGGCTATGTCGGGCGTATGCAATTCTCTGCTAAGCATGTCCTAATGGTGAGTGTGGAAGATTCAAAGTTGGATCGCGTGACATAAACAGGAACACGCTCTGCATTTTAGCTATCTGAGCGTTACTAAAGTACCAACTAATTCCATCATTCACTTAAGAATAGCCTAATATGCGTAAGGCGTTGCTGTTCGTTTTCCAACTATTTGGTCAAAATTTCTAAATTAAGGATATTTGTGCCTAAAATTTACGGTTTCTAACATGACCTTTAGCCATATATTGCACGTAGTTGACTGTAACTTCGCATTTATATCATTCAAGTGTAATAAGAAAGAAACGACTTTCGAAAACATTTCATTTCACTACTTGTTTTATCAAAGTTTAAATGGAAAAATACTCTTGATTTTTGCGAGACGAAATCATGTTCAGTTTTTATGTTAAATCATGTTCAGTTTTTTATGCTAAATCATGTTCAGTTTTTTATGTCAAATCTTTTTTTTCTGATTTTGATATTTTTCGTTTTTGCAAAGTGTGTTATTATTACACAAAAGTTTACTGTGTTATATTAGTACTTGATATGGTATGTCCGACATCTTCATCAGGATCTGGGAAGGTCAATGCTATGTAGACCTCTTTTTTTTCTAAAGTGGTCATCCAGACTGAAGACCAAAAACATTAAAATTCGCGCACCACTCTTTCAGTTGTAAGAGTGGCCACCAATCATGTTATTAACTCTCACATCGGAAAGTGGCCTTGCGGTCAGTAATTCAAAATTTGGAGTGGCTGTACTGGTATTATAACTGACCATTTAATCTAAGCAAACAAAAGGAAAGATATACAGAAATGTTTATATATAGTAGAAATTTCTACAAAGTTATTCTATAATCTTAACCGAAAGAATGAAGTGTATTTATTATGGTGGCATGTCCGTCTCTGTCTGTTTTATAAAGTCATCTCGTTGGTTTCCGTGGAAAATATAAACTTCCAAATTAACGCTAGTTGTAAAGAAAAAAAGCTTTATGTGAAGTATTACATACTGTCGTCATGGAAACAAACGTTTGTTTCTTATCTAATCTTTCAGTTATTGCGAACTATATTTAGCCATTATGTGCTGACATAAAGTCATTAAAACGTTGTTTCTGAATATTAAGGAAAACGTTGTTTGGTTTTGGATTTCTTAGTATATTAAACTGAAAACTTGGTAAAAACGTATGTGCAAGTAACTTGTATTTCGTTTCACAAAAATCTCTGCACGTCATAAAATAATTGTGTTTATATTAATAGTAATGAACTCTGATTACGTATGTGCATGTATTTGTGTGCCTGCACTTAGCATATCAATCGTGGTTGTTTAAGTTTCTTATATTTAATAATTTTCTTGCAAGACTGCTTGAAATTGTATTTATGTTCTCGCATTTTAAGTGGTTCTCTTATGTGTTGGATGCCAAATGTCTTTCATTTCAAATTTCTACTGAGAAGATACCTTCCGGGTGCAACAATCTTCGTATGTAGAATTCGGTAGTGCATGTATATATCGTAAATCGATTCTTATTGTGGGAACAATTGTTATGTTGCACTCGTCACAAAATGTTTAATGCAAGACTAAAGTTGATACTATTTCAGAAGCTACTGCTCTACTTTCAAAACATAAGTGGAGCCAAGATAAGATCTTATTGCGAGTTAGCCTTCAAATATAATGATAAATAAGTATTTGAATAATGAGGTACATATAATGATATATATATATGTTTATAATAAGTTTGTAGAACTTCCCACTTTCAGTGAAACTGAACAGTACATAATATGTACAGAGAATTTCTGCTACGGTATATTCAGTAAGGAGGACCAATTATGAAGTGAATCAAAAATTTATCACCTACCATATATTTAGATAACTTCACCAGGAGCATCTGCAATGGTTTCCTAAAGTGGTTGTTACCATGGTAATTGGACCATATATCTCTCCAGAAGAGAAAGATTTTACGTCCAGACGAAAATTTGAGCAATAAAGAGAGAATTACTGAATATCAATCGTTTTTATCTTCTACATCAAATAATGTTTAAAACTATATCAGATAAAACTTCACATCACACGAGTGATTTTCTTATTTATTTTAGAACCTCAAATACCGCCATGAATTATTGTTTTTGAAAAATTTTCAAATCGTTTTTATGCACTATTTGCTTATATTACATTCGTAACAAGTCTATTCATTTTTCCTTGCTTTACAGTTTTACAGTAACTACTTCGTACTTAAAGTTTCTCTTTTGTTTTGTTTGACAGAGGCCAGGCATGGCCAGATCATTAGGGTGCTTGACTTATAACACAATGTAACAAACATTTTACTTTGTCTTGTTCCTGGGCAGAAAGTGTTATTTCCCAATTGTTTATGCCTAAAGTAAATGGAAAAGACCTATTTCTCTCTTCAAACTTTGCTTTTGTGACCTGGGAGCGTATAGCGAAAACATGATGGGAGACTATATTTAGGGGTTGATACGTGAAAGTGATTTATATTACAGTCACAAATCTCGAAAAACTACTCACTTCTAAACATTTTTGTATAACTTTAGTATAAATACATGTAAATCTTGATTCATATGTTGTTTTATGTAAATGAAAATGTGCAAATTTGTCCGTTTTTACTTAGAAAATAGGTTAATTTCTAAATTTCATTATCCAGGTCACAAAAGCAATGTTTGAAAGGAATAATGGCCATTTTCTGTACTTTTACAACATAAGCAGTTAACAACTAACACATACTGTCCAGGAACAAAATTTGTATTATGTAGTGTTATCATTCGAATAAGTGTGTTTAATTTATTCAGTTCAAACTTAAATTAATTCTGCAATTTCTCTCCATTATAGTATTACATAGTGTTATCTAAGAGTCACGGATCGATCGTGCGGACATTATAATGTGCGACCAATTCCACTATTCGTTGGTAAAACAGTAGCCCAAGAGATGACGGTGGGAAGTAACGACTAGTTGCATTCCCTCTAGTCTTACGCTAACAAATTAGGGACGGTTAGCGAAGATAGCTCTCGTGTAGCTGTGCGCTAAATTGAAAATTAACTTTTTCTCAGAAACTAGAACGATTTTATTCAATTTCCAAAATAAAATGGAGGTTGTAAATGACTTTATTTTTGAGGTTTATTCGTACACATTTTACGTCATTTTCAAGTCGCTCGATTTTTACACCTTGTGTTGTTTTCCCCTTGTAAATATTGAACGCATGATAGTTATGATAGCTTACACACATTGATTTAGGTGTAATTGCTAATTAATTATTAAAGTTTAATATTGCTAGAAGCTATTTAGCTTATATTATTGCGTTTTGGCTATTAGTATGCTAACATCTTCACGAAAGTCCTGAGCACTTAGTGTATATAGCAACAGACTTGGGATTCGATGCTGGGTGGTCTTGTGAGACAGATTGATGTGTTCTCCCCTCCTTCAGGACTCACCTATAAAGCAATGAACTAGCTATAACACCAGCTTTCTTAATACGACAAGGGATGTTATAACGTGACGGTCAATCCCACTATTCATTAGTAAAAGAGTAGCCCAAGAGTTGACGGTAGGTGGCATGACTAGCTGCCTTCCCTCTAGTCTTACACTGCTAAATTAGGGAAGATAGCCCTAGTTTACTTTGTGCGAAATTCAAATAAAACCTAATACAACAACCCAACATCGAATATCAGCTCTACCGCAATATACAACTTTTTTTAGGGCTCATTGTTTCTGGCTTAAAAAAGAACTTTTACTCGAAACGTCGCCAAACAGATGGATTGTTATCAGAGTTCTTAAAGGTGCTTTTTGTCTAAAAAGTCTAATTTTTTACACATATGAAGAGATAATTATAGAAAGATATATAAAAGAAAGACTGACAAAAAGATAACTACATAAAAATATATAGAAATACGGGCACAGATAGAAAGATAAATGTTGATGTGTATATATATATATATATATATATATAGAAAGAGGTAAATAAATTTAAAAATCTGTTTCCTAATGCGTATATAAATAAAATGTCCTATTTTATTTTGTTAAACTTTTCTCCTTTCCAGTTACGTCAATTGCAAATAAAAACTCAATACTTCACGAAACAACCTGCGAAAGACGTTAATGAATTAACAAGTTTAATATTTATCTTGTTAGCAAAGGTAAAAGAAAAAGTAACTTTCATCTCTACGTAAGGACACAAGATCCATCAAGTAGATTACAAGTATTTGAAAGTCTAAGAACAAAAAACTACAGGTTGTTTAAGACTTTCTTATATTTGATCTACTGTAATTAAGCAGTGTCGGTACCGCCTGTGTCGCAGCGTAGGTAGAGAGATACTGTTTTAAAAATTCGAAGGTTTAGACGAATATGTATCACTTTAATGTCCATAGCATATTATAACCTGAGTGTGTATGCGTTTCGTCTTTTTAACTTTTAGTGTTTGTTTTTTGGGAGAGAAATTACAAAACTTATTTAAATAATAGGATGATGCGTGATTGTAGCAGCTCAACTGGATAAAAGTCAATACCTCCATCCATAAAGATACTCTTCTTATTAATCATTCCAGCAAACTAGAAAAAAAAATACCGACGAGAACAGTGTGCATTTTGTAAAACATCCAATCTTGTTTTTTATAATAAAGTGTATTTTTAATTCTTCTGGTACAGAGTATTACATAAGTTTGCTTGTTTTGTGAGAAAGTGTAATTTTTTCTCACTATTTATGTTCACTGGGAAGATCAAAAGATTTACATTTTTTAAAGAAAATTAAAGTAAAAATATTTCTTGCACAAATAGTATGCTTAAGTAACAGCGAAAAGAACAAACACAAACATTCCACAGTTACTTCTTCTGTATTATTAAAAATAGTATTTTAGCTAAAGTTTTAAAATATCTGCTTGTTGTTTGGAACAGATATACGGCCTCTGAGCTTGTAATGACCTCACTAAATCCGGGATTCGATTCTCCGCGATGGACCGAGTAGATGGCTAATTACATAGCTTTGCGTCAAGGAAACAGTATCAACATTCGTTAATATTTTGGCGCAAAATTACTGAACGAGATTTTGCGGCAACGGGTTCGAAACAAAAAAATCCCTGGATTCCTAATCTGAGTTAATAACCACTAGGTTACTACATTTTGCCCATTTCTATGCTATGATCATTATGGAACTTTGGAAAAGTTAGATCATTTTCTATTTGTCATTATCAACCTGAGAGACACCAACCTGCCACATGAACTAAACGGTTAATTACAAACTCCAATATTTTCCTCCGTTATTTGACAAAACAAAGACGAAATAATAAAAATAATGGCAATCAACTGATGTGGATATTCCAAACCTATAGCCCTCTAGTGGCTCAGCGGTATGTCTGCGGACTTACAACGCTAAAAACCGGGTTGCGATACCCGTGGTGGGCAGAGTACAGATAGCCCATTGTGTAGCTTTGTGCTTAATTCAAAACAACAACCAAACCTCTAACATTATATAAGTATTTGGTTTATCTGTTGGCATAAAGTATTCGTTTGCTAGTTGAAAAAAAAACGAAAAGAAAGGGTAAGTAAAATTTTAGTTTTAAAAGAATATTCAATAGATAGCTGCCTTTTGCAAATGGTGAAACAAATTATTTATTTTGATAGTGTACTTTAAATGACCTGGAAAGATAAATTGTTTAATTTTCAGTGTCTTGAATTTCGTGCGAATTTATTCCAAGGCTAATTTTGCTAGTCTTCACTAGTTTAGAAGTGAAAAATTCGAGGAAAGGCAGCGTGTCAACACCACCCGCCGTCAATTTTTTTAACTGTGCTAACCAAATGGTGGGATTGACTCTCACATTATAAAATCTCTACGACTGAAAGGACGAGTGTGTTCGGTGACAGGATTTGAACTCGTCATTCGCAGATTGTCAAATGGCACAATTATTTGAATAGGTTGTTTTGTAGCTGATATTCTCCAGTGGCACAGTGGTATGCCTGCGGACTTACCCACTAAAATCGGGTTTCGATACCCGTGGTGGGCAGAGCACAGATAGCTCATTGTGTAGCTTTGTGCTTAATTCTAAACAAACAAACTAAATTGTAGCTGATATATTTATTGTATTGAGACTCTGAATAAGAATCCTTTAATTAATTAAAGGCTTATAATGAATATCAGAAACGAACTTCTTTGACTATTGTTTAGACTGAGCAACGTCAGTTATATTCATAAATTAGAAAACACGGGATAATTTGAAAAATTACATAACAGAAAGACTCCATTTCAAGTTATTTAATTTGTATGTTTATCGGCTCAACTGTGCAGTTGATAAGACAAGAGAAAATTGGATCATTATGCACTAGGGGAACGAGAGTGAAATAAATCATTGTGAAAAGCTGTGTCGTTTCCTAACAAACAAACTAGTGACGATCGATTCCATCGGAGCAGTAAACAGAACAGGTTTCAGTATTCTTAAGTTCTTCTTCACAAGTCTTAGCATCTTTAATTTTAATATTATTTAAAGAACTAATCACGGAGTAACATATGACAACACAGGAAGAATGTTAAGTATTCAGAAACATTTATTTTTAAACTAACACATTACCATAGCAATACACAACAATTGTAAAAATAATAATGAATGACGTCATAGTAAAGATGTTAATTATTGTGAAAGGTTTATTTCTGTTGATACATAACCATAGTTGGGCACAATCGATGTAACAATAATAACGAATGACGTCACAGTAAAGATGTTAATTATTTTGAAAGGTTTATTTCTGTTGATACATAATCATAGTAGGGCACAATCGATGTAAAAATAATAATGAATGACGTCACAGTAAAGATGTTAATTATCTGGAAAGGTTTATTTCTGTTGATACATAACCACAGTAGGGCACAATCAATGTAAAAATAATAACGAATGACGTCATGGTAAAGATGTTAATTATTTTGAAAGGTTTGTTTCCATTGACAGATTACCATAGAAATGCACAACAAAGTGAACAACTAAGTCAGTAACTGGATGATGAGCACTATTAATTATTTTGTTGTGACGTATCGTTACAACCTGTATCCCATTACAGCGTTGCGTTGCTTGATTAAACGCTACTTATGCGTCAACTTGGAAACCAAATCAAGACCTTTTTTCTACCGCACGTATCTATGAGCAACCGATTACCACCCACGTCATTCACTTTGTCTCTCTTATAAAATAACCACAGCTTAAAGTATGCATGTGGTATCGCACGGATTTGAACCCCTCTCATCAGTTCCGAAAAACAGAACTTCACCAGAGAGCCAGTCCACGTTTTTATTTTTACGGTGCAAATTGTGTTAAATGCAATATCAAGTAATTATATAAACCACGTAACGCAAATTTTGTTCCTGGATAGTATGTGTTATTTCTTAATTGCTTATGTTGTAAAAGTACAGAAATGGCCATTATTTCCTTTAAACTTTGTTTTGTGACCTGGATAACGAAATTTAGAAATTAGCCTTTCTATGTAAAAACGGGAAAATTTGCACATTTTCATTTACGTAAGGTCTGAATAAAACAACATATGAATCAAGATTTACATGTATTTATACTAAAATTATACAAAAATGTTTAGAAGTGAGTAGTTTTTCGAGATTTGTGACTGTAATATAAATCACTTTCACGTATCAGCCCCCAAATATAGTCTCTCATCATGTTTTCGTTATACGCTCCCAGGTCACAAAAGCAAAGTTTAAAGAGAAAAATAGGTCTTTTCCATTTACTTTAAGAATATGCAATTGGGAAATAACACTTTCTGCCCAGGAACAAGAAAAAGTAAAATTTTTGTTACATAGTGTTATAAGGTGAAATTCAAATGCTTAAATGATTAGTGGTTACAACCTGCTTATATTATACAAAAGGTTACTAACCCTAATGGTCGTATCTATAAACGTTATTTGTACCTTAACTTATCGAGTTTCTTTAGTTACCTTATATCTCTGACAAACACCAGCATGTATCTTAGAATGGCTAATATGGGTATTAACACTTATATGAAAGTGTTAATACTTATACCAGCCGTTCTGAGCTACATTTGTATTTCATGTGGGTTTCTCATCATCACGAATTACTTCACCATGGCAATCATGCGAGAAATGTAAGTCTTTTATGTTTTGTTGTGTACTGTGTTATCTGTTTAAATTCCATTATGCTTGAACTTACCTACATTACGTCATTGTTAACCATACACGCTCGTGTGATCCTAACAAAACTAAGAAACTTAAATAAAAAAAATCAGCAACAGAAAAGGTGACATTTATTTCATCCAACAGTGAAAAAGGAAAAACTAATCCCTAATTTTGTGAAGATAAAACTATCAAAGAATTTTACTCAGTGTACGAACATTATCCATAATTTACAGAAAAGAAAACTACTAAAACCCATTTTAAGCTCGAAATATAACGAACCAAATGACCTACACAAACAAAAAATTAATCTAGACGATCAACTGGCCTGCTGCATTCAACCAGATATTCATGGACTCATACAACGCAACATCAATCAACTAAATAGTAAGAAAAACAAGGAAAAGAAGGTCCGCCACAACTTGAAACTAGATAAACTAAGGAGCCAACAACAAAAAAAGACACCAACACGATAAACCACATAATTAACAGATCCAACCGAAAATTAAGCAATGAAAAAATACATCTACTTAACAAAGGACTCAACTTCACAGTAACACCTAGAAATATTCCATCCATCGAAATGAAAGCCTGCGTGGAAGACCTAACTGGAAGACTGATGATCCACTCTGCACAAATTGAAAATACCAACAAAACAACGAAAAACAACCACCAGAAAAAAGACAACTTCGACAACAATTCAACCGACAACCAACAACCTATCTTTCCCTGAAACACCTCAAAACAGTATTTTAAACAACTTTTTAAAAGAATTTTGACGCAAAACAATCAACATAATTTTACAGAAAAGAAATCTGAAAAACAACCTCACACAAAAAGATATTATTTCTATAAACAACTTAAAACAAGACAACAACATCAAAATACTGGAAGCAGATAAAGGTAATGCTATATTTATAATGAACACAAATAATTAATTCAAGAAATGAACAGCATCTTGTCAGATACAAACAAATTTAAACTACTAAACACAAATCCAACAAAAAACACACGAAAACCAATTAAATAAAATACTACTACAAAAGGAAAAAACCAACACAATCTGAGAAACCATTTATTCTTACCTACGAAAAACCGACTCGCACGGACCACACCTCGTATGGCACCCTCAAGCCTGACAAACCTGATTGTCCACTACGACCCATAATATCGAACTACAAATCATTTAACTACAACCTTGATAAATATATAACATGGGCATTTTCTAAATATGTCACATCAGCCAGCTCCTTTTTACAAAGACTCTTTCAACTTTAAATCTATTTATAATCAACTAAACCATAAAGCTTTAATGGCCAGTTTTGATGTAATCTCCCTCTTTACAGAAGTCCCAACAATTGAAGCCTGCAAGATAGCCTTAGAACTTTATATACAAGACCCCAACCCATTGATACACACTCCCAGCAATCAATTAACAACCTTTATAGAATTTACTACTACCAAAACTAACTTTATGTTCAATAAACAAAACTACCTACAAATAAATGGCCAAAGTACAGAGAATCCCGTGTCACCAGTTCTAGCCAATATTTATGTGATACAGATCGAACCACAAGCAACCAATTCAGCCTTACATCCACCACCATACTGGTACATATATGTTGATGATACAATTGCTGGATTCACATATACAGAACACACATTTAGTTTTTTTCAATCACGTTAACTCTATACACCCCAACATTAAGTTCACCTGAGAACAGAAAAAATCTAATCAGATAGTATTTCTTAACCTCACGATCATTAGAACTGATACATACTTCAAAACTAAAACACACAGAAAAATCACTCACACTGTATTATACATTTCCTGGGACTCAGCACATGAAACAAAACAAAAACTCAACATGTGAAGAAACCAAATAAACACAGCCATAAAACTATGTTCACCCCATAAAATTAACAATGAAATCAACAAAATAAAACAACACTTCATAAACGTCAACAAATTTCCTAAAAAAACCGTGAAAAAAATTATTCGCACACACCTAGCCCAACAACAAACAAACAACAATAATCCCCTCAACTGTTGTCTGAATAAAGGGACACAACCATCGCTCTTACAATGTACACACGGCTCTAAAGAGCGAATCACGTTTTTAATCACGAATCACAAGTTTATTGTGTGGCAGCCAAAGGAGACTTATGTTTAAATCATTAAAGTAATATATTATCCCTTTCTCATACAGAAAACAGCTTATGCTTGAAGGAAAATATGGAAAGTACACATTCACTCGCTGCACATCTGAGGTGGATTTAACGAAGAGATTGGGCATCTTGTAGTATATACTACTTGTCATAGTAGTTGTCAGTTTCCATTTTTGGAAGTCAACATAAAACTTCAGTATGATCTTACTTCATTATTTTAAAACATTAGCATTGAAATGGCAGAACACGGGGAAGGTTAAAACAATTATATTTATTATAGCTATAAACAATTATATTTATTATATCTATACACACGGGGATGGTTGTAACAACTATACCTATTACAGAACACAGGGATAGTTGTAACAACTATATTTATTATATCTACAGAACACGGGGATAGTTGTAACAATTATACTTATTATATCTACAGGACACAGGGATAGTTGGAACAACTGTATTTATTATATCTACAGAACACGGGGATAGTTGTAACAACTTTTTTCATTATAACCATACAGCACAGAGGTGGTTGAAATAGCTATATTTATTAGAACGATACAACGCGGAGATGGTTGTAACATCTTGACCATTTAGTAGTCTTCAAATGTTGGAGAGAAATATTCAAAGGAAAATTATCATTACATTTAACCTGTGTTTTACACACAACACATGTTGAAAATCGTTTACCTCTTTGATACGTAAAGCTTCGTTACCTTGTATTTTCTGAAAAATGCTGTACTGTACATTATAATGACCCACAAGTTGAAGGGTGAATCAGAGTCATGAAGGCTGAAATGAGATCTACTCATAACATGTTATAATTCTTAGCTACTTGGATGTACAATTGATATTTAATAAATGAGTGAGAGATATATTAATTTAATGCCTGTTCCTCCCTCTGGTTTTAGTTTTCAGAGAAAAAAGCTTTTAAAACACTAATTAGTCGTTTAGATATTTTTTAACAGCAAATAACAGCAGTTTGTAGCATTCACTCAACAAAACACATACTTCTAATATTTTAATTGTATTTCAAAGGCTGTCTAGCGGTATATTTTAATTTATAAAACAATTAGTATGTTATATAATGTTATATTTTAATTTAGACAACAATTCATATACTATATAATGGTATATTTTAACTAAAACGTCAAATGTTATCCATTGGTATATTTTAAATTAGACAGACTACCTGTCCCTTGAAAGGAAGTTATGTAAATACATGATTAGTGAAAGCTTATCTCAGAACATGAAAAGTTGTTTCTCTTACATGTTAAAAAAAACGCCCATAAAAACTGCAAAATACAAAATACTAAATCACACACAAGTATATATCTTTCCAAGTATCCATTGAACTTCCATACCAGATTTGGTGAAGTTTCATCTATTCTCTTGGAAGTAGTTACAGATGCATAATACAAACTGTACTGTTATACTTATACAGAATAGATATCAAAGAGTGTTTAGTGGTATAGTATATTTTAACAGATCAAAGATCGTATCCTGAGATATATTGTATTTTGGAACATTAGAGATGATATATTTTATGTTAAACATAAACTTTCTCTTATCTAATGACATATTATATTGTAGTCACAAAATGTTATTTTATCAAGTGGTACATTGTATCTTAGCTACGAAAGTTTATGTTGTTTAATAGCATATTTTACCTTATTCATTATAAGGGCTTTTTGTTATTATTCTGAATTTCTCCCAGTTTTAGTAGTGACAACATTCATTAAAAAATGAACTAACAAATCTTAATCCAAAGCTCCATTACGAAGTTCTCACTCTTTTGATGTTGACTTTAGAACAAAATTTATCTTCAAAAAAGTGCCAGATGGAAACCAATGTGCCCAGGAGATTATACAAACAGTAATTAACTTCTTCCTCTGGGCTAACAAAGTAAGCTGAACAAACTAAATGTAATTTCTTGATGTGAAAGAGCCTACTTAAAAAAAAGAAAATTTCCAATTTATATATTTATCAAAATAAATTCATCTGGTTATAGTTGCGGTGAGTTATATGTCTGTCGAATTAAAAACAACAAATAAACAAAATAGAGTTATGAATCGGTGAAAAAAATACAGTATTACCAGTTTTAATGAGCAAAGGGAAGTGTTAATAACATTACATTGGATTATTCATTTGTTCTGTAATTATTCTAGTTCAGTTGGAATTTTTACGTGAGACATGTTGTTGTTTCAAATTATTGTGTGAAACACAATGATGAATAAAAAGGTTTTAGACATTACCTAAACGTGAACCCATATGAAATAATAGGGAGGCAACGGTAAATTGTTGAAAAAAAATCCGTTAATCGAAAACTAGTGTTCTTGTGTGTTGTTTTTTTTGCTTTCGTTTCCACAACTTGTTCAACCAGCGTCTTTTTCACTCTTTTTTGTCAGTTGGCCTTTGAATTTCGTGCAAAGCTACACGACGGCTACATGCACTAGTCATCCCTAATTTACCAGTGTAAGACCAGAAAGAAGACAGTTCATCATCACCGCAAATACTCTTATACCAACGAATAGTGGAATTGACGATAACATTATAACGCCCCCACGGCTGAAAGAGCGAGCATGTTTGGTGTGACGAAGATTCGAACATGCGACTCACGGTTTAAGAGTCGAGTGTCTTAACTTCCTGGCCATGCCAGGCCCTTTATTTTCAAAACAGGCCCGGCATGGTCAGGTGGGTTAAGGCGTTCGACTAGTAATCTGAGGGTCGCGAGTTTGAATCCCGGTCGCACCAAACATGCTCGCCCTTTCAGCCATTGGGGCGTTATAATGTGACGGTCAATTCTACTATTCGTTTGTAAAAGAGTAGCCCAAGAGTTGGCGGTGAGTGGTGATGACTTGGTGCCTTTCCTCTAGTCTTACACTGTTAAATTAGGGATGGCCAGCGCAGATAGCCCTGAAGTAGCTTTGCGCGAAATTAAAAAAAGAAAAACAAATAAACAAGACTAAAAATTTTATTGTATATTGCATCATAGTATATTTGCAGAAAATGTAAAATTCTACTAAACTTAAATTTAGTCTTATAGCAATGTTTCTTATAAATGTATGACCAAACAATCCAATCAATTTAACTTGGTTGGACTAAACGTCCAATCCTTGATTTCTTTTTTGTTCGCTAAAGTTATTGGGTCGTTAAACTCAACAATCTTAAAATAACGTCGTAAAAAGAAGAAACTGAGTATAACATTTTATAAACACGGCTTTTGTATTAAATACCTAAAATTCTGAGCTAAATTAAAAACCTGATAGTAGTTCAGTACATATATTTTTGATGTGTAGAATATATCATGGTAAAAAATGTGAAATGTTTTGTTAGTATCCCTTTGCATTCAATCCAGTTATTTCATAACTAAACAGAATGATCATAAAATACTTCAGGTTAAAGTTTTAGCTCCGTAAATGTACATATTTAGTAATTTCATGGCTAGTCTTTATTATAATGGATAAGAGAAAGAATCTATCCAACTTTCAAAGGAGTATAATAGTAGGTGCATATGCAGCAGGATCATTATCACTAAGCCTTCTTTCTTTGACCAATGGTTGAAAATTTGTTAACAAAGTGTACCTATAGTAACATTCAAATAAAAATATATCCGCCACTGAGAACTATGACTAGAAACTGTTTAACACAACTAATCACAAAAGGCATTTGGACAGGCTTGTATTTAAAGTACAATATGCATCAGTTATTCCTCAGTTTGTTCGTTCCTTCAACAATTGACAAAAACTGATTTTATTCTGCGATATCCATGTAAAAGTCATAACAGAAATCATCTTTTGACAACTTACAACCGGGCTGACTTAGCTGAAATGTAAATTACAAAACTTAGAGCTAAAATTATTGAAAGCAAATCGTTAGAAGTATGTGACGTATTTCGATGAGTTACGCTCAATCATTTTCATAACTTAATTTAGGAATAATATACAGAAAAAAACACACAAGAAAACTTGATCTACTGGAGATAATGTAATGTTGTGGGGAATATTTTCGTGACAGATCTTGAGTGCTATAACTTATTGAACAGAAGAATAACATCCAGAGAGACAACTAAATGTAGTTATCAACTGCTTCACCTGCACAATGTCGTACTTAAATCATGGTTGGCAACAACTTTTTCATCGCGTTAATATAATAATCCATTACTCTTGTCCTTACCATCATGTTCTTTTACTGGTGAAATTACTCGATACATTGTTTGATTGAGAATTTTTGGATAAAGATAAAGTTTGCGTTTGCCAGCATCGATAAACCAAATTAAGATCATACTCTTTGAAGATTGGATACAATTGAAAAGGGCAATTCCTGGCATTTTGTAAATCCACTTCAAGCCTAGTCCAAGCTATTAAAGAGACAAAAAATGACTAACCCGATGTTAGATGAATTTTCTAACGAAATGTCCATTCTCTATATATGCATATTTATTGACGTCAATAGTTGTATTTCAACGTGGATATTGCGTAAAAAACAACATATTTTACACTTAAAACATACAACATTTCAGAATGTTTATCATGTTTGAGTTACCGTCTTGTTACCATCTTTATAATTAGTGTAGGCACTAATGTGAACATTTTAGGAGGACACGTTTAATATAATTCAATGTTGCATTTACTTCACTATTCACAAGTACCAAAGCTAGTTCTAATCCTACAATTGCTTTTACTGTGACTTATTTCAGTTAAGAATTAATTCACGGACTAAACTTGACATAACAACATAATGTTTAAGGATAATGTTATGTATCATCCTTCAAGTGAAACAAAAAAAAATTAAACACAGCTCTTATCATTCATATATCATTAAACTTTTAAATTCAGTCAAATTTCATAGGGCAACCACTCTATTTTCTTAGTTGAAGATGGTTTCAACTTTGCCTAAATTTTTATTTGTGTTATCTGGTTATATAATTCTCGCTGTTAAGTACGAAAAATGTTGACACATCAACATTATCAACTTCTTTTACAATCTTAAACACTTCAATCAGATCTCCTCGAACTCTTGTTTTTTAACAGAAAACAGTTTTAAGAATTTTAATATCTCACCTCATATTACAACCCCTCTAGCCCGGACACCATTTTAGTAATTCTTCTTTGAACCCTTTCCAATAATTCATAGTCTTTCCTGAGGTAAGATGCCCAAGGCTAAACATAATACTCCAACTGTGGCCAAACCAGTGACACATACAATAAAATTATAACTTCTTTAGACCTTTATTCAATACTTCTGTAGACACAGCCTAAAATCCTATTTGCCCTACCATTGGCAACGGCACACTGCTTAAATTTATTTTTCTTTCATGACACTGTTAAGATTATTCCTATCCAAATTATGACAACTTACATAAAATATCTTGCATTTATCATAATTAAAATCCATCTACCATTTATTTGCCAACTCAATAAATGATCTAAATCCTGTTGTAAAGCAGCAGCATCCTCTCCACAGCCAGTAACACCCAAGATCTTAATATGATCAGCAAAAATAAATAAGTTATTGGACATTTCTACATCAATGTCATTAATGTAAATAAAAAAGGGAAATGGTCCTAAGACTGAGCTCTAAGGTACAACGTGAGAGGTTTATTTGTTTGTTTGTTTTGAATTTCGCACAAAGCTACTCAAGGGCTATCTGTGCTAGCCGTCTCTAATTTAGCGGTGTAAGACTAGAGGAAAGGCAGCTAGTCATCACCACCCACCGCCAACTCTTGGGCTACTCTTTTACCAACGAATAGTGGGATTGACCGTCACATTATAACGCCCCCACGGCTGAAAGGGCGAGCATGTTTGGCGCCACGGGAATGCGAACCCGCAACCCTCAGATTACGAGTCGCACGTCTTAACACGCTTGGCCATGCCGGGCCATAACGTGAGAGGTAAACGACCCCGTGCTTAACTGACACAGATGTTAAAATTATATAAATAATACTGGATAATGTTGATCATAAAAATATTAATATGATCCAACAGTTTTTCATCCCATAATAGGCAATAAGATGTAATTTCAACATAATCCTACCAAAGGACCATTCGCGCTCTTTCCATCGCAGGGAATCGGAATAAGAACCTTACCGTTGTAAGTCTGTACAATTACAACTGACCCACTATGTTATTTATTGTGTTCACAGGGTCATTAAATCGTTCGAAATGGTGTATACATTTGTTCAGAAGAACATTCGAAATAATTTATATTGTTCACAAAGAGATTACAATAGTCGAGATGGTGTACTCTATTCATAAAGACATTATGAGAATCGAAATGTTGTATTTTCTTTGGCAGTTTAAATGGTGTATTCTTTCACAAGGAATTAGGTTAGTTTAAATGATATATTTTGTTTACCAGAATTGATGTGTGTTTTTCTTGTAGCAAAGCCACATCGAGCTATCTGCTGAGCCCACTGAGAGGAATCGATCCCTTAATTTTAGCGTTGTACTTTCTAGTAAACGCCCCTTCTAGTGCAGCGGTAAGTCTACTAGAAAGTAAAATAGTTTAAATGTAATTACGTATTCACAAGTAATTCGGATAGCTTGAGTAGCGTGTTTTATTCACAAATTCATTAATGTAGTAAGTACAATTGAATGACGTGCCTTGTTCACAAGAACATTAGAACGATATAAATAGTTTTTTTTTCTATTAACTAGAACACTAGAATAGTCTAAATAGGTTTTTTTTTCTGTTAATGGAGGCATAGGACCGCTTTATATCATCCACTTACAAACTGCTGGATAATGAATTGTATGAACGAGACATGCCTTCATGTCCAATGGCAAAATACTTTGTCAATGTCTTCAGAATCTCTAACCAAATTAAATTATTTGCTGAAGATTATTAATTTATTCTAATTATCTTATGGTTACAGTGTTTTGAATATAATGCAAAGTAATGTGTGTATAATTCCTACAAAATCGAGCACGGTCTTACACTTTACACAGTTAAGAGAAGCGGACAGTCAGTGAACGAACTTTTCAGTCTAATTTAACTTATGTTTGAGAAGAAAATACTGCGAGTTACAAAATATAACAGTTACTTTGTGAGGTTCAATAATCAATTTAGTAACGTGATTATTTATTTACGTTTCTTAATGTCAAGTATAGTTTATATACAAATTATTTTAATAAATCAATTATACATTCCTTGGGCTAGGCGTATCCGAGTGGTTAACATCCATGGTTCTCGTTCCATAATTGTGGTCAGAATTTTGAGACTATTCGTACCTTATACGTGAGGATCGATTCAACATTAGATTAGCCTACTAGATGGCGGTGGGTGTTCTGGAATAACCTCATTCCCTTTAGTTTATCAGTTTAAAACCAGGGACGACGGGCGTAGATGGCTCTTTTGTAGCTTTAAATTAAACAACTGGGAAACAGTGTTCTCTTGTTTGACTATGTCCTAAAAATCCAGAGTTAAAACAAATTAAAATCATATATTATAGATACATTTTTATATTATGAAAAGAACTGGTTACATAATCTTTATTCTTCAGAAATTACCAAAGAGAATTCATTTCAGTAAAGATGGGTAACGAAACCAAACTATCTTCTTAGATATACCCATCAAGGGTTTCTGAATTTTCGAAACAGTTTTGGGTTTTCGTTGGTTTTCTTCATTTCTGTAATACAACTAATTTCAAGAAACAGTTTCTTGGGTTTCGTAAGGCACTTCTTCTGGAAACAGCTACCCTCTTTCTCCACAAACATCTACATATGAGTTGTTTTTGTTTCCTCTTGTTCTTGCAAAGTGTGTCACTGAGAAAATTAATTTTACATTTGCAAAATAGCACACTAAAACACTTTTTTGGTTTAGCAGCACACCTTTCAGTAAACAGTTCTCGCTTTACATAACATAGCACTCAGAGAAAGATTTCTTGTTTTTGACAACATATATTTCAGGAAACTTTTCCCAGTTTTCTGTAGTATACTTTCTACGAACGAGTTTTTGGTCTTCATATTAAGTTAAGAGACGGTTTCTTGGTTTCTATATCAGTAAACAGTTTCTCAGAAACGTAAATATGTGCTAGATCATAAAATCGTCTTTCATTTATTAATTTTGTTTTTTAAATTCGCATGTTTCAACTGATTAAATTTTCTCTTGATATTTTTCGTATTTCGATTAAACAAAATTTGTCAAAAATAACTCAAACAAGAATTTGTTTGTTTGAAGTTAAACATAAAACAACACAATGGGCTATTTGTGCTCTGCCCACCATCAAAACACGAATTCTAGCGTTGCCAACCGGGACTAAGCAAGAGCAATTAGAGATGATACTACCATAGCTTCGTCACTCCTTTTCGAGACTGAATGAGTTTATTTTGGATAACGTCACATTTCACCTTCGAAAACTCAGAAAATGCTTTTCATATCCAGAATGATCAATGTCCGGATCATTTTTTGTAATGTGATCAAAAGTTTCAACCTTAATATGCACATGAAATTTGGTACAAATCCTGTTAAACTGTTACAGAGTTATTAACCCAAATCCGCGAAAATGTTCTAACTCTTCATTATACAAAAAAATCTTTCAAAGTGATTCGAAATTTTGGACCCAAATCAAATAGAGCGAAGATTGTCTCATACTGATGTCCCAGAATGTGTAAACTTTTCGCATACATTGGTTTATTAGTTTTTCGGAGATATGAGTGAGGAACACAGACGTACACATACAGAGACCTGTTTACAGTGCCCTCAACCTTCCCTTCCGGGGACGAGGTTAAACAATGGCTTATGTATAGCACTGCGCGTGTACACTAACAAATAGAAAAACACGAAATGTTAGAGAGAATTCAGTGTATTTCAGAAATTAGGACTTTAAGAAAACGTAAAATATGGAACCCTCTCCACAAGTGCCATATATAATAGAACCTTATATACTCTGTAACCTTTTTTGCTTGTACTTTAAGTATAAAGCTACACAATGAGCTATCTATACTCTGCCCATCATGGGTATCGAAACCCGTATTCTAGCGCTGTAAACCCACTGACATAATATATTGTAAGAAACTGTTTTTAAAGCTAGTTAATTAGCAGGGTACTTTTTCATATAAAAAACAAGGAAGGAAGCATCTCCGAGTCATACTATAATAGAACTCTTGCTTACATGATACTGGAAAAATTTTTATTATGTGATGTTTAACCCCTAAATTCGCGAAATTTTGTATCCTGTGTACATGTACGTTTGCACGATTTTTCTGTTTCACTTCCGTTTCCCGTCACGGAGAACTTTATTTTCCTCCATTCTCAGAATGCAGATATGCCGTTAAAACGTCACACGCGGATCTGATGCACTGACGCCATCTATACAAATATAATACTACTGTATGTTGTACGTTCATGTAAATACCTCGCAAGATGTGCTTATATGAGTTCTTTCCCAGGTATTCTTCACCGTTAGTTCGCCCATATTAATAGAGCTTCAACAAATTTCGCATGAAGATTTGTTGAGTCCATGAAGAGATTCATGGTAATTTACAGTTTCATATTTTGTATTTTACTGTTCTTTATGGGCCTTTTTTTAATAATATATAAAAGAAACAACTTTTCTTGTCCTGAGATAACCTTTCATTAATCATGAATTTACATAACTTTCGTCCAGAGTACAGATATTAAAGATAGTTTTTAAAGCAAAGCATCTTATATTTTAGTCTATTTTATTTATTTTTCATCGAATTGTTTTGGCCAACTCGAATCTCATTTTTCAGGGTTTTTTTACTAAAATTATATAAATATTTTGAGAGTCTTTTTTATTTGCGAACCTGGAGCAAATTTCATAAGATGCTTTCTGTTAGTTGCATGTTATTCTGATTCACCATACAGCTTCAATCACTTTATTTATATAATGTAAATTTACAGAACCATTAGTAAAACTTAAACTAGCAAATATTCTTTAGTTATTTTAAGCTGTGATAGTTTACCTTTACCTTTAGGCCCGTCATGGCCAGGTGGACAAGGGTCTTGACTCGTAA
The DNA here is from genome assembly GCF_004210375.1 of Tachypleus tridentatus. Taxonomy (NCBI): domain Eukaryota; kingdom Metazoa; phylum Arthropoda; class Merostomata; order Xiphosura; family Limulidae; genus Tachypleus; species Tachypleus tridentatus. The sequence continues at coordinate 28,523,151 of NC_134836.1, forward strand.
TCTGAGTGTCGCGAGTTCGAATTCCTGTCACACCAAAGATGTTCACCCTTTCATCTTGGGGGCGTTATAATGTGACAGTCAATCCCGCTATTCATTGGTAAAAGAGTAGCCCAGGAGTTGGCGGTGAGTGGTGATGAATAGTTGCCTTATCTTTAGTCTTGCACTGCTAAATTAGGGACGGCTAACGCAGATAGCCCTCGTGTAGCTTTGCGCAAAATTCAAAACAAACCAAACAATCTTTACCTTTGAATCAGTGATATGAACTAAAATAATTGAAAGGAAAGGTAGTCAGATGCTTATTGAATTACTTTATTATCTAATGAAAGCTTAAGATATCTCGTGTGAGCTCTTCTTATCTATTTGAGTTTGAGTGACAAGTTAATTATCTTTCTTTACATATAATCCAATATGCTTAAACACTGTTGCTTTCAATAATTCAGATCCTGTTTTAATACTTTTTTCAAACTTTTTCCACTAAAATCTACACAAACATCCATCAGCATCACCATGTGCTTGTTTTGAAACTGATATCCTGAAGGAAAGGAATCTAATTAACAGTATCACCGTCAACTATTATTATTCCCTAATGAGCTTTTACCATTTTGATCGTAACGAACCACAAACTCTCAAAATTACAACTTTGGCATCATAATTATCAGGCTCCACGACCCTCATACATTACTCAAATTATCACTTACGATGAATAAATCCTTACTTGTGACAAAAATTTAAGTTTACCAAAAACAAATGATTATTTTTTCGAAGCACGTCTGTTAAATAGATAATTGAACAAGAATTATATAAAAGTATTAAATATTTAGTTTATTATCCCTGGTGGGCCTGAAGTGCTCTAATAGTTAGCATGTTCAATTGTGGATCAAAAGGTGCAGATTTCATGAAATTATACCTGTTTTAGTAAATACTGTCATTGGGTTCAAAGGGCCTTATAGAATACGTAGTTGTGGTAGCCGATACCCTTGACTGACTACTTTCTCTTCTGGCCACTACTTCAAGATATCGGTCGACTGTACTTGAAATGAAAGCCTGACTGGCCTAAATGCTCAGCTTATAAACGCGTAAAATGCCACGCTCAGATTTTAAAATTATGTTTCTCAAATATGTTACATAGGTGTTTAATACATAGAAAAGAAGAGAGCACGAACCACTCCCCCATTTCCTAGTTAATTTACACACTATATTGTCAACAACTCTATAAGATTTACATAGATTACTTTTGACCTTCCACGTTCATCAAAATTAGGCACTCCTGATTTATTACTTAAATTTTATAGAGTTAAGATGAACCAACCAGAAAAACATATGCATTACTTTGGTTGGTTGCTTAATAAATACAGGTTTCACCCTATATGTCGTATCCTCAACTGAAAAAGATTATTCTGCAATCTCCAAATGGAGAAGACTTTTTCATGTAACATTTTTTATGGCTACTTTTGTTACTCTCGCTTCCTTTTACCATTATTGGTTCTTATTCCTCAAATTCCCAACTAGTTCTCAAGATCTTTCAGGTATCAGTATGGAATGGCACAATACATGTTAAACCTCTGTAAATCCAAAACATCATGGCATTTATTTAACCAAAAAGATCTCATGAAAGGGAAAGTTGAGCTCTTGTTTGTCCAGATTCTTACTGACAGCTGCAGCAAATATTGTGTTTCTTCTGGCGCTTTCCCAGTTTGTCGTTTTGTGTTACAGAAGGAAAAAAAAACAACTAAATTACAACTGGAAACTTTAGTCTAGAATTAAACAAAAAGTGGCTCAACCGAATTTTTAAAGGTTGAATTTAGTTTCAAATTCACATTTATTCCGCCCTTATCTTCAGTTCTTTTAATCTGTGTAACGTTGTATAAGATGGATGATCACTTTCTTATGTTTGCGAGATAGAGTTTTAATAATTGTTTTCTATAGTTTAAATATATATTTAGAATGAGAAGTTAATGATAGCAAGAGCTTTCTCTGGCATCAAGATCATTTCCATGACATCCAATATTACCTTCATTGTTTCCGTATCGTTAAACTAGCCTCATTAGTACGTTTGTCTTCCATCTAATTGCATTTTGACATTCTATCTTACAGTAGCAACAGAAAATAATTATAAATTATTTTTTAAAATTTGTATAGTTTTGTTTATCGAACAATTAAACACTGTACATATAATTTATTTCCCATTATTAAAGTATTTTTGGCAACAACTACACAGTTATTATTGATGTTATTAAACAATATTTTATACTATAAAGCTGTCATTATTTGTAATATTAAACTGTTTTTATTCTCAATAATAAAGAGCTATTATGCACGCTATTAAAAGTAATTATTTATATTTTCAAGTAGTAATTAATGATATTATTTAACAGACATTATTTATATTATTTTTCTGCCATTATTCTTACTGTTAAACTCTCGTTACTCCTGTTAATAAACAGTTATTATTTATAGTATTAAATAGCGATTATTTCCATTACAGAACAGTGATTATTTGTACACTTAGTCATTAATTCTACTAAAAAACAGCTGCTATTTGTGTTATTAAATGGTCATTATTCATAATATTGGCCAGTACTTATATCTACTGCGAAATAAATATACTATATTCTACTGAAAACTCATTAATACTGTTATTACACAGTTATTATCTGTTCCACCCAACAATTTCATCCCTTAGTTCTAAACGTAGTTTCCTGAAACCATCTCTAGATGTTTTCAGTTTTATCTGTTCATACCAAAGCGCTTCCAGCTTTTGTTTCAACCTACACTTATTTTATTTCTCACTTTTAGACATCCTTGAATATTTGTAGATGTATGTTTCTGAGGTGGATCATCAAGCAATATTAGTGTTTGGTTTGTTTTGAATTTCGTGCAAAGCTTCACAAGGGCTATCTGTGCTAGTCGTCCCTAATTTAGCAGAGTAAGAGTAGAGGAAAGGCAGCTAGTCATCACCACCCACTCCTGACTCTTTTACTCTTTTACCAACAAATAGTAAGATTGGCTCTCACAATATAACGGCTCAAAGGGCGAGCATGTTTGGTGTGACAGGGATTGGAACCCGTGACCCTCGGATTACGAGTCAAGTGACTTAACCACCGGGCCATGCTGGGCCGAAAAATTAGGGGAAAAATGAAGCGATATTTTAACGATGAACTTTGATTCGATTGAAAGTTTGATATTAGGACATTATTCAAGCTTAATGTTACTATACAGAAAACGAAGACCACTATAAAAGCAAAAAAGAAACAGTCTAACACTGCCATCAAAAGATGGAGTATCTCTTGGTATTGTTCTGTGAATAACGTTTGAAATAAAAACTTAGAATTGTCAATTTATCTCTACTAGAACAACACACGTTAAGTGACTTGCTATACATTACAGATAATGTTTAACTATATCACTGCCTCGGAAGTACAGACGTTTGCACAACCATCACAAAAGTGCATGTTTCTTCAAACTGTCCAGCCATTTTTTTTATATCGCACATATGCGCAAAGCTATACAAGAGTATATACACTATCCGTCTCTAATATTCAACTGGTACAATACAGGGAAGGCAACAACACCCACCTCTTGAGCAATTCTAATCGATCAGTGTGTTTTGAAGGTCACATTTAAAGCGCATCCACGTTCCTAAGTTGTGAGTACGGAGAATCCCGTGTCACCAGTTCTAGCCAACATTTTTATGACACAGATTGAACCACAAGAGACAAATTCAGCCTTACACCCACCACCATACTGGTACATGTATGCTGATGATACAATTGCTGGATTCACATGTACAGAACACACATTTAGTTTTTTCAATCACGTTAACTCTATACACCCCAACATTAAGTTCACCTGAGAACAGAAAAAATCTAACCAGATAGCATTTTATAACCTCAAGATCATTAGAACTGATACATAATTCAAAACTGAAACCCACAGAAAAACCACCCACACTGGATTATACATTTCCTGGGACTCAGCACATGAAACAAAACAAAAACTCAACATGTCAAGAAAGCAAATAAACACAACCACTAAACTATGTTCACCCCATAAAATAAACAATGAAATCAACAAAATAAAACAACACTTCATCAAAATCAACAAATTTCCTAAAAAAAAACCGTGGAAAAAATATTATACGCACACATCTAGACCAACAACAAACAAACAACAATAATCCCCAATACAACAAACTACAAAACCTTCCACTGCTGCATACCGACATCTGCCAAAAGAATAACCGACATTTGGAAATAAACTTATAACAAAACATAACATTCCAATAAACACCAAATTTATTCAAAAAACAGGTATAAAACTACTTGTAAAACTACACTGACAAAAACAACACCAACATAATTTATAAAATACAATGCAACAACTACCACAATATCTATTTTGGAGAAACAAGCAGAGAAATGGAAACTAGATTCAAAGAACATAAACAAACACCTTCACACGGATTTGAACACTGCAAATCAAATAAAACACAACATAACCATAGAAAACTAACAGATACAAAGTAGAGAAACAAATATAAACAAATGCAAAATCATAGAAGTCCTACTTATACAGCAACAAAATCCAAAATGAAACCAAAATAAAGGAACACCATTATACCTGTACTAATTAATAACCTAATATTTAACTGCAACGCCCCCTACAATCCCGTATCTGTTTATACTCTCGTCCCTAAGATGTGTGCTCGGTAACGGTCAGTTGCAAACTCTCTCTTTGTTCTAGTCTGAAGATGACATAGGAAGGTCGAAACGTTGTTCTCTGTTTATCAATAAAAGTGTTAATACCCATACCAGCCGTTCTGAGATACATTTTTATTTCAAGTGGGTTTCTAGTCATCAAGAAGAACATCCCGGACACTTTTCACTGACTAGAGATTTTACAGCTTTAAAGATGGAAAGCACATGCAAAATTTGTTGATGAATATGGGTTTGTTAAATCTGAATTACAGAGGGAATTATAAAAAAAAAACAATGTTTGAAAACTGTATACTCTTAATATGGTAAAATTACTACTTTATATTTGTAACATCCTTTGCTTGTAATATTATGTACTCTGATTTTGGTAAAACTAGTCTTTGTTACTTTCTTCTTGTGATGTTTCGTTACAATAAAACTAAACCTCTTATCACAGTACATTAAAATTTTAAAGTCTACCGACAATTTACCGGTACCAACAAGCATGATGAGATTGAACGATAGTTTAATTGCTACCATACTGTATTTTTCTTTGTGAGTGAGGGAATGAATAGCGGCCATATTTTAGTGGGCAGTGTGCCCCGAATTTTTAGAAAGTGGGTGCACAATATGAGTGTAAGTTAAATCTTATTGTTCAGTCAGATAAGAACAGCCCAAGAATTGATAGCTGTTGCTATTGGTTAGCTGAGTTCCGTCTAGACTCAATATATTTCCTTCTAATAACTCGTTTTAATTTTACCACGTTTTAATAAGAATAGATGGATCGATATTCGAGTTTGATTTTAACTCCGAAGGTCACTGGGGAATTATTTTATATATTCTACACACAGAGTAGTTGGGGGTCGTGTGAAGACTGATTGGCGAAGTAGTTCCTGACGAACTTTATCACAGTGTAAAAACAATCCATAAAAATGTAATTTTCCCCACATCTTCTTAGAGAACATCATGAAAAATTCATTGGTCTAAGATCAAAGATAGTTGTCTGTGTGGTATATTTCCTAATCTTATAATTATACAATATCCTTGTTTGTCTAATGGCACGCTACTGTTTCTGTAATGACACAATGTCCTTGTCGTTTGTCTAATGGCAATTACTGTTTCTGTAATGACATAATAACCTTCTTGTTTCTTGATGACGAGAAAATTACTCGAAATAAAAATGTATTTCAGAACGGCTGGTATTGGTATTAACAATTTTAGTAATAAAACAGAGAACAACTTTTCGACCTTCCTAGGCTAACCAAAAGTTGACCTATGAAGGTCAAATCGTTGTTCTCTGCTTTATTAGTAAAAGTGTTAATAACCTTGCTGTTTGTTTAATGACAACTACTGTTTCTTTAATTACACAATATCATTGTTGTTTGTTTAATGGCCACTACTGTTCTGTAATTACACAATATCATTGTTGTTTGTTTAATGGCCACTACTGTTCTGTAATTACACAATATCATTATTGTTTGTTTAATGACAACTACTGTTTCTTTAATTACACAATATCATTGTCGTTTGTTTAATGGCCACTACTGTTCTGTAATTACACAATATCATTATTGTTTGTTTAATGACAACTACTGTTTCTGTAATTACACAATATCATTGTTGTTTGTTTAATGGCAACAACTGTTTATGTAATATCAAAATAACCTTGTTCTTTGTTTAATGACAACTACTGTTTCTGTAATAACACAGTATAATTGTTGTTTGTATAATGGCAGCCACTGTTTCTGTATTCGCATAATCTCTTTGCTGTTCGTGTAATTACACAGTACATATACTGTTCGCGTAATAACACACTACCCTTATTACTTATGTAATGGCACAATTACCTTCATTATTCCTGAAATGACACAATTCCTTTGCTCTTCTTCTAATGGTGCACTACATTTGCTGTTCGTATAATGACACAAACTACTTTTACTGTTTACTGATTACACATTTACCAAAATCGTTTCAAGTTTTATCAACATCATCTACCAGTTACAAAACACACTGTCTTTAAAGTCAGTTCTTAGTAAGTGTATCGATAAACAAAGCTCTTTCATGAGCACATCATTTATCGTATAATCAGAGCATAAAAAATAAATTTTTTATTTGGTGACACCTTTCTCACTTCAAGGCTGTCTTACAATGTCATACGAATTAAAAAAACATTAATAAAGATCTCTACAGATGTGTGTATCTATGTTTTGGTTTGAATTTCGCGCAACACTACACGAGGGCTATCTGCGCTAGCCGTCCATAATTTAGCAGTGTAAGACTATAGGGAAGGCAGCTAGTCATTACCATCCAAAACCAACTCTTGAGTTACTCTTTTACCAATGAATAGTGGGATTGACCATCACATTATAACGCCTCCACGGCTGAAAGGGCGAGCGTATTTGGTGCGACCGGGATTCGAGCCCGCGACCCTCGGATTACGAAACACGTGTCTCAACCAGCCCATGCCGGGCCTTGTTTCGAGGGACGTTTTATTCTATATTGATACGAGTTTTTTTATTTGTTGGTTATTTTACGCTTACTGATTGGGTACCTAGAGTGTTAGTTCTGTTCTTTATTAAAGAAAAGGCCCGGCATGGCCAAGTAGGTTAAAGCGTTCGACTCGTAATCTGGGGGTTGCGGGTTCGCATCCCCGTAGCGCCAAACATGATCGCCCTTTCAGCCGTGGGGGCGTTATAATGTGACGATCAATCCCACTATTCGTTGGTAAAAGAGTAGCCCAAGAGTTGGCGGTGGGCAGTGATGACTAGCTGCCTTGCCTCTAGTCTTACACTGCAAAATTAGGGACGGCTAGCGCTGATAGCCCTCGTGTAGTTTTGTGCGAAATTCAAAAACAAAACTAACAATTTATTAAAGAAATGTTTTAACAACTCAATATTATGAGAAATATTTTTTTTACTCATATCTCTATATTTCATTGGATAAAATTTCAAACTTGCATAAGATTCCCAAGAAGGGAATTGTACATAGCGGGAAAACTTGAATCTTTAGAAGAAAAAAAAATCATCAGTAGACAACAGCAGAACTCGTTATAGTCACTTGCCAACTCTTTATTTATCGAGACAATAACAAAACTTCTTCCGTTTAGGCCAAAGTAAACAGTTTCACGATTTTGCTTTCAGCACTGTTGATTATTTTCCTATTCTTTTCTTATCCATTTCTTTAACAAACAACAATTTTTTGTCTGTTTTATGATGTTCTTAAAGATATATATATATGTCTTTTTATTCTAGTTTTCTCATATAATAACAAGCATATCTTCCATTTAAGTTTCATTTCATTATTAGCAATAACAATTGGGAATCTGACCCATAGATATTCTGTTTTCTACTGCTAATCCACTCTACAAAGAATTTATAAAACTTTTTTTCTATTTCCATCCCTGGCCTCTTACCTACTCGTTCAATCTTTTATTTGAAATACGCAATGTTTTAGTTACTACCAGCCCTGTAAACACTGTTTGCCGTAGTAATAATGTTCCGTTTCAAAGCGTCATTGGCATACTTTTGTATGCAGCCATAACTTTTATAATATCATGTACACATGAGAATGAAGTAGGCGTAAATCTGATGTTGGACGCACCCCTAGTGACGTTCACAGAAGTTTTATTACCACATACTTATCCCTACCACTTTTGGTGTACCCATTCTTACATTTTCAATTTTCTTTTAATATATTTCCAGTTGTCCCTGCACTTTTTTGTACAAGATGACATGACCTTATGTTTCGTTCAATCATTTATGTTGATATCCTGTGTGTATATCATCAGGGTATATCGTACGCCATGATATTACGCTATATATTAAATGCTTTGTTAATGCAAAATTGATTATATTTTACGATACGTTTTATAAATTTTTTACAAAAGAACATAGTTTGTCTTCTACCCTAGATATTGAATTTTATCTCAAGGCTCACCCTACGTTGGCTTACCTCATACTACTTACAGTCTCCAGATCGTATCACAAGTGCTGTATATATAAAAAACCACACCTCCTCCACTGGTATATATGACCACACCTACTCAGTGTACCGATTCAGAGAGAGAGGACGTATTTATTTTAATATGGCTTTTTTGTTCTAGGTATTACCTAATGTACGTAATATAAATATTTTTGGACTCTGTTCTACTGTTCTATTTGGTGAACTTACATTTATGATAAGTCTGTTTGTTACAGAACTAGAAGTGTGCAACAATGTCAGTAAGTTGAAAAGGTTTAGAAATTTGTTGTGCTTGCGAATTTTTCGTATCTGCTCGGCTGACTTTCTCAAGAAATTCTATGACTTGCAATTTTGAAAGCGGTTTGTTGTTACCAAGAGATGTCTGTTAAACACGTATTATTTGGTTGTTGAAGATGTATAGGAGTAAATAATTTGTATTCCATGTACTTCGTATTTGCTCTGTTCCTGCTATAAGATGGCCGGCATAACCAGGTGGTTATGGGGTTCGATTCGCAATCTGAGGGTCGCGTGTTTGAATCCTTACACCACGAAACAAACATGCCCTGTCAGTCATGTGAAATTATAATATTTCGATCAATCTCCATATTCATTGGCAAAAGAGTTACCCAAGAAATGGCGGTGGGCAGTGAAGACTTGCTGCCTTTTCTCTAAGCTTCTATCGCTAAATTAGAAATGACTAGAGCAAATAGATAGCCCTTGTGTATTTTTGCGCGAATCCCAAAGAAAAACCGAACCGGTGGCTCAGGGTCAAGGTAGTAAACCTGTAACACTAAAATTCTGGTTTGATATCAAAGACGATAACAAGACACTGTGTAGCTTTGCACATAAACCCAAACAACAAAATATAGTTTATATCCTTAATATACTAGACGTACTTCCTCAGGACCTGAAAGCGTTTTGTTTCAAGAGTAAATAAAACCAAAGTTGAGAATAACACATATATTTGTTTTTCTTTTTACAAACAAAGCTACTATAGGTACTAACGTACTTATGACACGTACATACGAAAATACTTTTCTGTTATTTATTCTTAACTGAACATCCATTGTACAGAAACAAGGCTGTCAATATCCTGAATCATATAATACTTTGTAAAATGTTGTTTTGGAAATTTGAAAAAAAAACATCATGTTTTCTGTTTGTGTGAACATACTTTACGCAGGAATCTTTTCTGTTTGTGTAAACATACTTTACAGGAATCTTTTCTGTTTGTGTAAACATACTTTACACAGGAATCTTTTCTGTTTGTGTGTACATTAGCGATATTAGTTACATTTTAGAACATGCATAACAGTACAAAAGATGAAGGTCAAATCAATAGTCGATATTTGAACATTATTTTAACGTATCTCTAAATACCTTATGTTATTTCACTGCAAAACAGTAACAACAATTATACCACTCGTAAAAGACGTCGAGTTCATCGTACCCTTGGATGATACATTTCTGACCCTCAGTCCAGATGAAGGTAGTTTTAAAGTTTATCATAGTGAGTTTTATACCCAATCTCTGCATGTGGAGATACAAATTATCAATGACCGTTACGGTGTTACAGAAGTTAGAAAGTACAAGAAGAAACGTGAATAACTGAAGAAGAACGCCATAGAAGACATAACAACTGATGACGTTCGGCTTTCGAAACAAACAAAATTGTGTCTGTCTGTGCGTCCATTCTAATCAACGGACACTGACCATTTATGGAAGGACAATGAGGAATAATATACTACATACGTTTACCAAGTGTTATCAAATACCAATCATTTTTGATCGGGTTATAGGTCAAATATAACGTGAAAAATCGGTCCCTACATTAATAGATAGGCCCAGCATGACCAGGTGGTTAAGGCACTCGACTCGTAATCCGAGGGTCGCGGGTTAGAAGTTCCGTCAGACCAAACATGCCCACCTTTTGAACCGTACGAACATTATAATGTGACGTTCAATCCCACTATTCGTTGGTAAAAGAGTAGCCCAAGAGTTGATGATGGGTAATGATGACCAGCTAGCTGCTTTCCTCTAGTCTTACACTGCTAAATTAGGGACGGCTAGCGCAGTGTAGCTTTGCGCGAAATTAAAAACAAACCAAACCACATACGTTTGTCATAGGAATGCTACGCATGATGTTAAATTCCAAACCTAGAAACGATTATTATTTTTGTCTTTGCGAAACAGAAGAGAGCCTTCAATAGCCGCGGCATTTGAAATTCTTTGCGACTGGTTTATGTGGAGGTTTTTTTTTATTTTCGTGACCTTGAAGTTTGATCTCAACCCTCCAAAATATAAATCCACTTTCATCAAAATCCATTCAACCGTTTTTAGGAAATCTTGCTGTCAAATACACACATACAAACACAGATAAAAGTATAACCTCCGTCCACCTTCAACGGCGGAGTTAAGAAGGGTGTCAATTCTTTACATCAAAACTTAATGTATCTCGTTTTGTCAGGCATAGGTCAACGAGGTTATGTTTTTGTGGGTAAAAGTTGAGTTAAATGTAATTTCGTGGTTTGGAAAATTAAAATAATTGGTTTCGAAGGGTTGGGAATGCAAGAACAGAGTTATAATTAATAAAACAAAGCATTATACTTTTTACAAAAAATAGCCTGGTGTGACCAGTCTTACCTGGATTGAGAACCTGACGATTCGTGCCTCTCGTTATGTTACACCTGAAACGTACTCCTTTCTAAGGGTCTTTATTGAGTTATGAATGTTGACAGACAAGAGTATCCTAATAGATGATTGTGACTACCGCTGACTAACTAACTAACTAACTTTCCGTTAGACTAAAGTCTAGAGTTTGAAGTAATGAAATCGCAATATGAGGGTTGCGGGTTCGAGTTCTGCCATCTAACATATTCGCCGTTTCGACCGTATGGGTGTTATAATGTGATGCTCAAACAATTCTACCGTTCGTGTGAGCGACAATGTGTTGACTGGTTGTCTTTCTTCTTGACTTTCACTTCAAAATTAGGGACAGATAGCGCAAATAGTACTTGAGTAGCCTGGCGCGAAACTCGTTAAACAAACAACTTCTCTAAACTACAAGTTCAAAATCAATAAGTCTATACACAGATAGTCCTCAAGCTTCTGTGCCAGAAATTCAAGAAAGAGGAAAAAAATATTTAGATAATTTTGGGCAAAAATTCTCAACCAAAAAAAAAACTTGCATAAAAATAACAGAAATCATTCTCAGAATAAACAAGTGACAAAAGTTATCACTCTACAACGTACATAACTCTACAATTCCAGAACATTTGTCTATTAATTAGCTAGACACTCAATTCTATTCTGATTCGTGATGAAACAATGCTTGAAGTTGTACAGCTAGCATTTAATATTAGTGTTATTTCGACTTTACGCTTCTTAACATGTGACAAGAGTTGAAATATTCCTTTTTTTTTCGGAAGCTTTGACGCAACATAGTTTTTATGTTCTATCTTTTAGCTTATACCTCCGTCATCTCTTGACCGATTTGAAATCTAATGACAGTTTTGGACTCAGGAGGTCAAATCCTTTTGGTTTATGTATTAACAGTATCAAAAATTTCATATATTAAATTTCTCTAAACCAGTCAAAAAGAATTTCATATGCCGCGACTATTGAAGGCTCCCTCCTGTTTCGCAAAGACAAAAATAATAATCGTTTCTAGCTTTGGAATTTAACGTCATGAGTAACATTCCTATGACAAACTTATTTCAATGGATACGTTTAAAAGGGAAAATATTGGTAAAACTCTAATCAAAAGAAGTTCGAATTAAGTTTTTCAAATTAACCAGCCCACTTTTTTCTGCTCGCTCAAGCAAGATAGCTGAGAATGATTTGAATACAACTTCAAAGACTTATTCATACTTTCAACGTCAGCTACTTCTAAAGCTTTCAGTAATTAGGTAAATACCAGGTTTAATCATGGTAGAGATACGTGTAATTAGTTAGAGCAGTGTAAAGCAGTCTACATTCAGTTCGCATTGAGAGTAATTTTGTGGGCGTAGTTATCAAGTCCCAATGAAGTAATCACGTGGCTCCTCAGCGAAATAACACAAAGGAGACAGACTGTAATCAGTACCATTTGTCCCTGTTTTACTTCCCGTCAGTATGCGAAGATTCATATTGAAATTTATACTGTCATTCCAAAAGTTTGTTTTATGCATGGTTACTTAACAACGTGTAGCATAATTTGTAATATTATTTTTATTTCTTCCACCACTGGTAAAATATTATGCGTAAGATGAGGAAATTCAAACTAATTATTTTTGGTATCTATTATGAAAAATTCCAATCACCATACTTTTCTTTCACCAATACATGGATGTTACTAATTTATTCTTCAGTGGATAAATTGGCTAATATACTAAACATACATATGAATCTCAACCTGTAGACTGCTTATAGGATATACATCACAACTTAAAAACACTGACGTTGTGGGTAGGGACGTTATAATTTGAGTTGACGGTGGGTGATGATGACTACCTACCTTCTCTCTAGTCATTCGCTTCTAAAGTAGAGGCGACTATAGCGCTATCGTGTAACTTTGCACGAACTTCAAAACAAACAAAATCAAACCATTTCAGTGAAGCATGAAAGTAAAGTCTACGTTGTTGTTATATATTATTACTGATTGCTTAAAAATGAATACTGAGCCAAATCTATCATTGGATGTACCAGTTGTCATTTCGTTATATTAGAGTCGAGAAATTGCATTCCTCATCAGTAACCCTAAACAAGAACATCTGATTAGAGTTTTTATAATTATGGACTATATACTAAAGTATAATATTTTTAGCTATCGTTTATTACCCTCAGTGAACCTATGTTTATACATGACTCAAAGAAGTCTCTGGTTTGAGTTTCTTTTTACTTGTCCTTATCCAGCGTTTCTGATGTGAGGTAGATATCCATGAAATTGATATAACAGTGACAAGTGGTGAGTCTACTGGTAGATTAGTCTTCGTATTTCTTCACCCTCTTTATTTTTCTTATAATGGCACACTTCCTCTACTGACCCTGTAACAACATTCTACCTTTAGGCTTCTTGGAATGGCTCTTTAGCCTTACGTTTTAACCTTTCTATAATAATCCAATTCCTTTTTTTATTGCTCTTCCCCTAAGGATTCCCCATTCTATAATGACCTTTTTTATAACGAAGTCTCATCTTTCGCATACAAATGTATTTTTATTTTGTAATTATCCATAATTTAGAGTCATAGCAAAAAGACATTTAAAATACATTTTTGGTTTTCTTCTTTTGCAAAAATAACGTGCGAATTTTACAGCATCTACACACATACATAGATAGATTTTTAAAAAGAAAAAAGTTACACAATGGGCTATCAGCACTCTGCCCACTACGGGTATCTAAACCTAGTTTCTAGCATTGTAAGTCCGAAGAAATACCGTTGTGTCACTGGAGGAGGGGTCATGTAGAGAGAGATAATAAGAGCAGAGAAAGACGGTTCCATGGAAAGCGTTATTCAAAGAAGAAAATAACAGGCGCTAAAGCGTTATTGATTCGTTTCTGGTAACTTCTTTTTCTCTTTCATTTAATACAGTTTTCAATAGTTGCCGATTCAATATTTACTGTATGTTTAGTTAGAAAGGTTTACTGAAACAATACCAGGGTTAAATCAGGCTCACTCTGTATTTTGATTCAGTCCTTTAGTACAATTTATTCTCTGTGGGAGCTCTCTTCATCTTTAAAAGAATATAAGTCTTCGATAAATCGGAACGTTCGCATCAGGGTGTTCTTCTTGCTTCTGAGTTTATTTGTTACAGGTATTTCTTGTAGTTTTGGCTATCGTTTTTGAAAATTTTAGTAATTACAAAAACATAAAAAACCAATCTGTCCTAACGTTAACAAATATTTCACTTGTGTTGAGTTCGTTTCACTGATTTATTGAAAGTTTTCAACATAGTAAAATACTTTTGTAACACTTAGCTTCTGAAAGTTCTGCTCAGTTGACGATCCCTGCACCTAAAGTTTCTTGAGTGTCTTCTTTCAAGTTATTGATTTAACTCTTTGATTTCCTTAACTGAATTTAACGTTGAAATATTTCTTTTCGTTTATTGTTATTTTGTAGATTTTTGTTATTCGTTGTTTAATATTCCCTACTACTTCCTGTTTTCTAAGCGTGCTCATCGCGTTTGAATGTGGTTACACTTCCCTATTTCCCTTGACTTTCAGTCTTAATTTACGCGTTTCGTCTCTTTTGCATTCGTTTATTACGCTTTCCACTTCCCTTGTTAGATTACATTTTTATTATTCTTTAATTCACGACTTTAAGGAGTTTCATAAACCAGATCAGTGATAAACTTCATCATGACTGTTGTTTTCTTGCCATTGAAGAACGATTAATAAATTATTTTAAAAATAGATCTAAGTACTTACTGACTGTTTTACTGACAGTTTTGACATTTTTCCTGCAAGATAAAACCTTGCTCGCAAATTGAGTTCAGTGCCCTCAAAATATGAAACAGATATGAGGAAGACAAAGTCCAGTCCTCTAAGGACAAAAAAAAAAGAAAGAAATGTTGATTTTAGGATAAAAGCGAATGCTTTCATGAAATTAAATTGAGGACAACATTTACGTTTTGGAAGCTGTGGAAGTATTTGAATTGAAGATCTGAATTATTGTAACAATAAAAAATCACCTGTCATTAAAGTTTGGTTTAAGGGATGCAGCAATAATTCCTTACGTTTTTACCCTTAAACTCGGACAAAAAATTATGCCTCTTAGCAGTTGGAAAGGAAATTTCAGGACTGCTAGGGAATGATTTAGTTCAAAGACTGAACAAAATATTTACATTTATTTTCTTGGTTCAATTCTGCAGTTTTTTCATATTATCCTTGTAATAACAAGAAGGCACTTTTTTGATAGATTGTTTAGGCAGAGTATTTATGATAAAACTTTATAGAATGGACGGCAACTACCTGTTGTGTAGAGAAAAGTGAAGAGGACGACGTTTCGAAAGTCGTTTTTCTTTCGTCTTCAGGTCAATGTGTGTGTAGGTGTTGGCGGTCTTTTATAGTGTCCTGGTGGATTGATGAGAGAGTGTTATGATTGATGGGATTATCACTCTTTCTGAATGGAGGAGAGATTTCCTGTAGATTCAACCAATAGCAGCCACAGGTTACTCATCTCTAATCCGGTATCTCTGTTTAGTGAAGGTTTAATAGTGTTAATATACGTCTATATACGTAGTTTACAGATACAGTTCGAGAGTGCAAAGTGATATAGAAAATAAGATCATTAACCTAAGGCCTCCCGCTAGTTCAGCAGTAAGAACGTATTTACAACGCTAAGATCAGGGGTTCGATTCCCCTTGGTAGGCTCAGCAGATAGTCTGATGTGGCTTTGCTATAAGAAAGCACACACACACATTAACCTAAGTCTAAAGTTCGTCATCTAACATAACACAGTTATAACTGTTGACATCTGCTGTACAAATCCTCCTGGACCCTATGGCTGTACAATTCCGACATCAAACTTAAACCATTCTCAGGAAAGCCAAGAAACCAAAACTGAACATCACAAAACACGAATGCAGCACACTGAACCGTCCAAAACGAGACAACAACACCAAGATTGTACCAGCAGACAAAAGAAACAGTATAGTTATCCTAGACGTCAACAATTTTCACACGAAGATCAAACAGTTACTGGACAAACACCAATATAAAAATATCATAAATGATCTTACAGAAAAGACAGAGAGACTCATCAATAGATCGCTGAACAAACTAAAGAAGCAAGGCTTAATCAACGAGAAACTAGCCAAAGACTTAAGATCCAAGGAAACTTTCCCTCCTCAATTCTACGGACGACCTAAGGTACACAAACTTAATATACCTCTAAATCCTATCGTCAGTGCTTAATACTCACTTTTCCATCAATTAGCTACTTTCCTTATCTCCACTACAAGGAAACACTGAACATCATATTCAAAACTCGACAGATTTCATTGTACAACTCAAAATGCTACACATCAAATCCTAGAATATTATGGTCAGTTTTGAAGTCACAGATCTATTTACTAATGTCCCAACCTTAGAAACTCTTCACATCACCAGACAACGACTTTTGAATGACAACTCTCTACTGCACATAACAGATATGAAAATAGACGCCATAATGGAACTAACAATCTTTTGCCTACAATCAAACTATTTCCAATACAACGAGGAATTATACGAACAAACGGGTGGTCTAGCCAGGGGATCACCAATCTCTCCAATCCTTGCAGAAAGTTTCATGGAAGACTTTGAAGAAAGAGCCCTTTCATCCACACCGCTAAAATCAAGTTTCTACAGATGCTATCTCGACGACACCTATTTGGCCCTACGGTGATGAAAACTTACTAGCCTTCTTAGAACATCTCAATTCCGTAGACAAAAGAATTCACTTCACTATGGAAATAGAGTAACAAAACAGTCTAACCCTTCTTGACATATTCATCAGCAAACAAACAAGACAAATAACCACAACTATATACAGAAAACCCACCCACACGAACAGATACCTACGCTTCCAGTCCTATCATCCAACCTCCATAAAACGCCAAAAGATCGT
The DNA here is from genome assembly GCF_004210375.1 of Tachypleus tridentatus. NCBI lineage: Eukaryota > Metazoa > Arthropoda > Merostomata > Xiphosura > Limulidae > Tachypleus > Tachypleus tridentatus. The sequence goes on from NC_134836.1 coordinate 28,540,393, forward strand.
AGAGAGTTTTAAACAGAATGGTTACACCTTCTCCTTCATCAAAAACTCCTTGAAGAAGACCACGACAGAAAAAAATATCAGAAAGTCACCACCACTACCACCATACCTACACCATTTCAATGAAAAACTCAAATGCATAGCCAAAATATTCAACATAGAAGTGCGGTGGAAATTTTACAATACCTTAAGGTCCATTCTGGGTAAAAACAAACAGAGATCTATCTAAGAGAATTTCAAAAACGTCATCTATGAGATTCCGTGTTCCTACTACGATACATACATTGGAGAAACGGGCAGAAAACTCACAACAAGAATGAAAGAACATAAAGATAGTACAAGACTCATGAGAACACAAAATTCAGCCATTGCAGAGCACTCCACGTTGACTGGACACAGAGTAAACTAAGAAAAAAAACTAAAATAATCGACACGGACAAATTCTAGGAGACAAAAATAATAAAAGAATCATTTTATATTAACACCATTAAACCTTCACTAAACAGAGATTCCGGATTAGAGGTGAGTAACCTGTAGCTGCCATTGGTTGAATCCAAATCAAATCTCTCCTCCAATCAGAAACAGTGATAATCCAACCAATCATAACACGCTCTCCACAATTCACCAGGACTCTGTAAAAAACCGACAACACCTACACACACACTGCAAGCAATCACTTTTTATAGGAAATTAAAAAGACACAGAAAAACTCTAGAAAAAGTAAACATCTCACTCGGCAATACGCCTATCGACATGAGCAAGTACATCACATTCCTTGGCATCACTTTGACTCAAGATTAACATAGAAAAAACATGTTAACAACATACACTTATCCATCAAAAAACGCATTTCACATTTGATGACCATATCTAGCAAACACTCAAACTGCTCAACAGAGGCCATCATCCAAATATACAGGGCTTACATTCGTCCGTTAATAGAATATGGATGTCAAGTCAGATATAATGTCTAACAACACACTACAGAAGATTCAAATACAACAAAATAAAATATTAAGAGCACCAAACCGACTACCATCATACACACCCATAAACTATGTACACAAAATCAGTAACCTACCAACTCTTAGAAACAGGCTCACAGAAATATCATACAAATATTACATAAAAGCAGAACATAGAAACCAACTAACTGCATCATTATGTAAATTATCCAGTGCACCTACAAATTACATTTCACCATATAACATATTTTAACAATAAAAAATCACTCAACAAAATACATAGTCACAAATATGGTGAATATTGTTTATATTTAAATGTATTTCCTTTCAGATCCGGGCACAAGACAGGTAAAACTTTCGGCACCTGTCCTGAGAAAGTGGGTTTTCTCGGGGCACTCCCGTTTTCTCCCACATTCAAATCACAGGCATTGGATCGTTAGATCCCAGCCAAGGCAATATTCTTGCCCGGTCCTGAATCGGGTCGTTTTGAGTTGATATCTCATCGGCTTTTCGGACTTCAGACTCCTGCTTGGCTCACTTCTCTTGTGCCGCCTTTGTCTCGCTCCCCCCCTTTCTGACCCGTCATTTTTACAATGCCCCACTGCAATTCATCACCTTAAACAAATAAAAGTGAAATATAGGCAAATTCACAACCAAATTTAAATAATCTTTCATGTGAGGGAATGAAGAGAAACCACAAAGTTTCTGACCACCCCTATTGGGATCTTCAGACTTTTTCTCTCGAAACTGAAGCCCTGCCAAGTTCGTTTGCTGTTTGCGGTTTGCACACACACTGAGCTGGAGACGAAAGGCAGAAGCTTTCGAAAGGTCATCCTCTACACTTGTGTCTCCACGACAAGCAGTTGCCCTCCATTCTACAAAGTGTCATCAAGAAGGCACTTGAGAAAGAGAACTGTTTCCTATGACAGTCCTTTTGAGGATATTTTATTATAAATTAATCAAGATTAATATTAATTAAAAACTTCATAATGAATTATTTTATTACTGAAATAACAAGTTCAATAGACATGTTTAGTAATGGACCACAAAAGAAAATCACAGAGATAAAAATACAACCGACACGTAGAAGGGGGTTGCATCTAGAAATTCAAAAACTTCAGACGAAAGATTAAATAAAGAAAAACTAATACAATTTTATTTGTTCATAATTCAACATACTTTTTTTTTCAAGGATCAAGAAGTAAGAGAAACGAGACAAAATTACTAGTAACTTGAGAAAAAAAAACTATTTTTCTCAACTTAGTTTTTATGTAAAGAAAAGAAAGACAGTTTTTTGCACTCTATTGTCCATCATCCATGCTAACAAATTAGTTTTCACTCAAGTAGCACACCTTCAACTTTGTATAGGGAGCTATTTTGCAATGTTAAACGAATTCCAACCCTCAAATTTTGGTTATTTTTAAATAAGTTTAACCTGCAGTTTTTTGCTGAAGTTAATTTGTTACTTAAGGACTACATGATCTCGTCTTTTGGTAACTGGATTTTGTAGAAAAGATTAAAATAATAAACATGTGAAACCTTAATTAGGTAGAATATTACACGATGTCAGAATATTTCACTGTCACATCAAAGGGATTGGTTGTACGTGAACAACATGATGCGGTTGTATATTTCTTGATTGATATAACTACTATATATTTGAAGAAATAACGAGTATTTTTTATGTATTGTTCCAAGAAGACGTTGAACCAGAGTGTACCCACGTTCATAAAACCATCATGTTATATAAAACTAGTATATATAATTTATGCATTGTATATTTAATCAAGTAGTTTAGGTAAAACAACGTTTCAGAAACGTTGTGTTATTTTTTAATATAATTACAATTTACGGTCGAGTTTCTGTAGTCGTACTAGCTTCTGTCATGACCTGTATATTGGAAACTATTCAGTGCTTAAATCTCATCATATAGGAACGAATAATGACGTAGTCCTTCGTCATCTAGGAACGAATAACGACGTAGTTCTTCGTCATATATGAACGTTTGTTTGTTTTTGTTTGTTTTTTTTAATTGCGCACAAAGCTACTCGAGGGCTATCTGTGCTAGCCGTCCCTAATTTAGCAGTGTAAGACTAGAGGACAGGCAACTAGTCATCACCACCCACCGCCAACTCTTGGGCTACTCTTTTAACAACGAATAGTGGGATTGACCGTCACATTATAACGCCCCCACGGCTGAAAGGGCGAGCATGTTTGGCGCCATATAGGAACGAATAACAACGTAGTTCTTAGCCATATAGGAACGAATAACAACGAAGTTTTTGGTCATATAGAAACAAATAACGACGTAGTTTTTGGTCAAATAGGAACGAATAACGACTTTGAAAGTGGATTTTTGACCTTTTTTTTCCTTCTCTTCAGAATAAAACAAGTCTAACGACAAAAGTTATATTCAACCAGGAATCTTAGTTTTATGCGTGTGACAGATCTTGAATCATATTTCACAAGACGTTGTTTCTTTTCTTCAGACAAATACTACATTCCACCGATCACAATAACACAGAAGCTACCTGTGTAATTCTCCTATATCGGTTACTTTAGACAGAACACAGTCGTATTTTATTTCTTGTTTTTTACATTTATATGTTCTTACCTTTTCTGTCACATAAAATTAGAATAAATATTACATCTATTTAACTCAATTGCTGCCCTCAGTAGATAATGATTATAGAGGTCTGTTTTTGTTCTAATTCATCGAAATTCTACAGGATTTTGTATTTGTTATAAACATGTTTTTGTTATTTTTTACAGGAATAGTCAAGTATAGCAAAGTAAAAGGATTTTCTAAAACTTGTCTCCCTTTAAGTCCTCGGCATATTTATGAACTAACAAAAGTAGATTCGGAACTTCGATTCTCACGGTGGATAGAATGCAGTTTAGCAATTTTTGTAGCTTCAAACCAGATCTTACAAACAAACCTAATGTTTTTAAGAATATTCTCAAGAAAGAAGAAAAAAGTCTCACAATGTGTAAGATGTCAATAAAAATTAAATTCCTCATGAAGAAGTTACATGTTAGCTAGGTAAATATACCTATACATATATATATAATCTCTTTTAAAATCAGTTCTAATCATCTGGGACTTTCAAGAGTTTTTTTGTCAAAGGGTTTTTGTTTTTCTTCGATGTCTCTTTACGAGTTCTCTCTGCTCTTGTGAACAATAGTTCATAATGTAAATCAGATATAATACGCTTAACGTTCGGTAACTTCAATACTTTCATCCAAGCTTCCAAAAGAACGTTTTTATGACTCATGTAATTTATGCCATCCTTCAAGATGATGCATAACTGCTAATCTATAAAACTGTATTTGGCAAGTATGAAAATCAATGGAGAAAAGCACATTTTATTTCTATTTTAATCCTTTCTTTACGGTGAAACAAAATTAGTTGGCCAAATGTACTTTATTGTACAAATAACTGCATGGATTTACTTTGATATCCTTTAATTGTAACTGATTTTGCTTAAGGAGCAAATATTTGAACTTTAACATCGTAATAGGGTCATAAAAAATCTTCTTTTATTTAAGCCGCTCACTTTAAAACATGTGATTCTACACGAAAGCAAAATGTTTTGAAATTATAAAATGTTTCACAGGTATCTTATATCGTACAATATTCAGAGTAATTTTACCATAATTGTAGATTTGATCATCCAGTGACCCTGCCTTTAAGTCTATTTAAACACTTTCCCTTTCAAAATTCACCAAGGAGAAAATCTCAAACAGCAACATTACAATGTGATAGATCTTGTACCATTTAGACAATTTCCCATGAGCTATGATGACAAAAGACCTGGCGTTTATACTTACCCTGCTTTATGATTTGGACTGGTGAATTTAGGAAACTGTACAGATACCTAATACTTGTCTCTATTGAAAGTTGTTATTTATTGAAGGTTTCTGTTAATCACTAGTTCTCGACTTCTGGTTGTTGTTGATCATATTTGCCGTTGAGTAATATTTGTTTTTTCTGTTATTTTGTAACGGTTGTTCGTCTCATCGTTTCTCATAACCTTCCAACTTTTGGTTGCTGCCTGTTCACACTTCTTTAGTTGAGCTTGCTGATCATTAACAATTACCGTTGCGTAACGTATGCTATGGATGCTACCTGCTTATGGTTGTTCAACTCGTGGATTCTGTAGAATAAGTGTTATTATCTAATTATAGTTGTTGTCTGTTCAATATTACTGTAGGTTAATAGCTGATGCATACTCGTCTGTTGTTTTTATTGGTTCACGGTTATCTATTATTATTTTGTTGTTGTTATTCATGGTTACTCTTTACTTATTACTGCTTACGTGCAGTTTCCAGTGTTAACATCGTATTTACAACGAAGATAGGTTGTTAACATAGAAACTTCTATCGTCACAACCATGTTTATGAATAATGAAAGAAAGTTTGGATCGTTTATTATGATAAACAAAAACGTGTAACCTTTTCTATATAACGATTTGCTGGGCATTTGACTCGTAATCCAAGGGTCGCGGGTTCGAATCCTTGTCGCACCAAGCATACTCGCCCTTTCAACAGTGGGTACGTTATAATATGCCGGTTAATCCCATTATTCCTTGGTAAAAGAGTAGGCCAAGAGTTGGCGATGGGTAGTGATGACTAGCTGCCTTCTCTCTTGTCTTACACTGCTAAATTAGAGACGGCTAGCGCTGATAACCCTCGTGTATCTTTACGCGAAATCCAAAACCAACAAAGAAGCCTTATCAGTGATGACGAGAAAACCTACTTGTAGAGAAAAATATATATGTAAAAACGGCTGGAATGGGTTGAGAAATTTTTTTATATAGAAGACCGAACCAAGTTTCGACCTTTTTTGGTCATCGTCAGGTTCACCAGCCGTTTTTACATATATATTAAACAAGCCTTATACTTTAAATTAACTTATCAGTTCATTAAATAATTATTTGTGTGTGATTTGTTATTATTTTCGTGTTACTTTTATAATGTAACGTGTGTTCTTTCACTGTACACAAGAATCTGGTTTCACTGTTGTTATTGTACACCGTATTTTGTACTTAAGCGTTTAAATAGTATAAGTTTAATCCAGAGACACAACTTGAAAAAAAGAGCTCTTAGAGAATGAAAACTGGAACCTGTTTAAATTCTTTTGTTTCTTTGTTTGCTAAGATAAATGGTTGGTTCTATACGCTAGGATGAAATTTCATTCTAACATGGAAACTGGGAAACGCAACAAGATGGTTTAATAAAAACGATGACTTTCCAGTTCACTGGCACATTGCTACAGGTGTCCTACAGTGTGACGAAAAGATATAATAGAAGATGAAATCTTTCTCTTTTTGTTCATTAAATAGGTTTACTCATTCTTTCGGATACATCGTAGGAGGTAACGGAACAGAATTGAAAATTTGATCTGGACGTTTCAAATTAAAAGGGAATCTTAAGCCCACGTGGCCTAAAAGTCTTGGACAGAGGCTTTTAATTTTGAGATTCTGCCCAGAGAAAAAGACATAAAGTCAACAACACCTAGTGTAACAGTGGAAATAAGTGATTTTGCCCAATTTTTGACCAGTTCCTCAGACACAGTGTTTCAATAGATAAAAGCATGAAAGCAACGCATTTTTAGTGAACGGTATGAAAGCAAGCTGGTAATGCGATGGTTAAATAAACCAAAGTTTCTTTTCTAGAAAGATTTATTGCATAATTAAAAAATATTTTCTAAAAAATATTCATACACATGTAATATTAAAAGTGTTCAGTTTCAAGAACAAATAGAACTAAAATTCATATTCATATTTTTTGTTTTTCAAGTTCATATGTCATATTATATTGTAGCCCATAGAGTGCACTATAATTCTCGTGATTCATGGCATGCACACGCTTTACCGACGTCACAACAATGTGAATTACAACGATAAGCGTCTCTTTGTGACGTAATTTTTATGTCAACTGACTGACAAACAAATAATACAAAAAATAGGTATAAAAAAGCAAAATTTTATTAAAGCCAGATAATTGTTAATTGAAACATTTTTAAAAAGTTTATAAACAGATAATCGTTTATCATTAAAGGAAATAGAAATTTGGTGTTTTCCCGATTTACAACACACAAAGTATTAATCTACGTGCCTTTGAACGACCAATAATGATTTTTTGCTTGTTTAGGAACTTCACGCAAATATATACAAAGGCTATCTTTGCTATCCGTCCCTAATTTAGCAGTGTAAGACTAGAGGGAGCAACTAGTCATCATCACCCACCGCTAACTCTTGAACTACTCCTTTTCCAAAGAATATAACATTATAACGCCTCCACGGCTGAAAGGACAAGCATGTTCGGTGTAACGGGAATTCAACCCCACACTCACAGATTACGAGCTGAAAGTCCTAACCACGTGACCATGCCGAGTCTTACCGATAAATAAACATTGGTAATTCTAAAGAATATACATAAGTCGTTCGGCTGTACACTTGCAGGCTTGAAATGCTAAAAACTGGGTTACTCTAACGATAGTGGGCAGTACACAGATAGCCCAGTTTTCTAGCTGTGCGCTTAACAACAACCACAGCAAAAATAAAACAAAAAAGAAACAAGTAATTTAAATTTCACGTTCGGTTTGATTTGTTTGAATTTCGCGCAAAGCTACTCGAGGGCTATTTGCGCTAGCCGTCCCTAATTTAGCAGTGTAAGACTAAAAAGAAGGTAGCTAGTCATCACTACCCACCGGCAACTTTTGGGCTACTCTTTTATCAACGAATAGTGGAATTGACCATCACTTTATAACACCCCCACAGATGAAATGGCGAGCATGTTTGATGCGACCGGGATTCGAACCCGCGACCCTCGGATGATATGTCGAATGCTTTAACATACTTGGCTATGCCGGACCCGTGCAGTTTGCAGCAGAATTAGTGTTATTATCGCTTAGGTGTTAATGGTTTAAGGAAAAGACGTTTCGTCAGCAATCGTATAAAATGCTAAAATTCGAAGCTCGATCCCGAGGTTGGACACAGCATAGATAGCTCATTGTGCGAATTTGTGTTAAACTATAATACAGAAACACATTCTATGGAAATAATGACAAGACAAATAAATATTTGAATGGAAAACATGTTTGTTTGTAATTAAGCACAAAGCTACACAATGGATTATCTGTGCTCTGCCCACCACGGGTATCGAAACCCTGGTTCTAAGTTATACGTCCGCAGACATACCTTCCTGAAAGGGAAGAAATATATTCTCTTCGTTTGGAGAAAATACAACTTTTAGTTCTCGACCAAGTCAACTTTCTTTCATTTGAGTTTTTTTTCTGATAATGTTTTATTTGGAGCAGTGAAACTATTTTGCTTAAGTTTATTTAAATCGGCTTTTAAGCTTCTCTAATTATCTTTGGAAATTGATTATCAGATTTTTGTCTCTTTCTCTGTACTGTCTTATTCTCTTGTAGTTAGCTATGAAAATACCTGAATGGACTAAAAACAGACAAGAAATGTGTTACTTTGTTACAAATGATGATTCAAGTAGTTATCTTGGATACTACGTTTCGTTACAGAAAGTTCCGTATATAGTGTCCCAGATTTATTTCACAATTATGCACACCTAGTATATCCAATGACATAACACGAAAATTAAAAGAAATATATATCTATCTTCTTCAAAGCACACCTTTCCTCCTCCCTGCTGGAAGTTTACACAGTCTACCTCATGCACGAAGAAGACGATTTGTTAGCGTCTGTTTCGACAGTCTGATTGCATGTAAAGCTGTAGACGCTTCGTCCAACAGATTAACAAGTTTTTATTTGTATGGAATACTGTTTGAGGTATGTAATGGTTTAACCGGTATATCATATAAGTAATTTCTGTACTTGAGTCTTGTGTAATTTCCCAGACAAATAATCTCCTGAATCATTTTTATTACCATGTGATGGAGCATTTGGACAGCTTTTACCTTTGACCTTTTTTTTAGTGTACTATTATACATTAAAAATCGTTATATTTGCTTACGACTTGTTGTAGTTCTCTTTCTGAATGGTAATAGTGCCCAAAACTGATCCATACTCTTTAGTTTTCTGATGATAGTAATTACAAGAGATATTCTTGTCTCAGAATAATCTAAATTCTCAATCTAAACACAACTTTATGACCTGACTGTATAAAATATTTTACGTCGAAAAGGGTTGTTAGACATCCTTCCAAAAAACTCAATTCTGTATGGTATCAGACCAGCTACGAAACATTAAGCATTACAAAAAATGTACTTCTGACACATCCCACTTGACTGTAACCCACTCATATCCATTCAGGCCTGAAAGATCTGAAGACGATTCTTGAGAACTAAAAATATTGATCAGTTTATGTGTGAAATTCTAACAGCGTTATATCGATTTTTACATAAAATATTAATAAACGAAATTAATAAAATAATAAATAATCAATCACAGCCTTCATAAATTTTTGGTGAAGTAAAATGTATCAGAATTACAGTTTTATTATGCTTAATAGATATGGTGACGTGGATGTGAGTGGGTTACGATCACACGAATGTTATTAACTATTTGCCTTCCCTCTATCTTATCAGTTGAAAGTAACAACGACCACAGTCCCTTATATAGTTTCTCATGGATATTTCAAAACAAACAAATAAGATAATTATACAAAGTAATATAGTAACCTAACACTAGGGTTCATTATACCCACGGTCTGATTATCAGTGCAACGAGCTTGTTATTTCGATGTTGGTCATTATCAATAATTATTAATTAAACCACAGCTAGTTAACTAATGTTGTGTTTGTAGCGTAGCTGGATTCTACGTTGAGTTCACAAAATACAATAGCGCCTACAGACGTCAAGAGGTTTAGATCGATGTGGATATTAAACTGCTATGATACCGAAATCGAATGTGAAAAAAGATAAAATGCGTGCTCAAAACAAAACCGGTACCTCACAAAAGCTCTGATGCGCATGCTCACGAGAAAAAAAAAACACGTAAAAGATAACATTCTCTCTCTATTCTGCAACAGTTTATCAGTATAATTCCATTTCAGCTCGTAACCGAGAGCTGTCAAATGACTCTAATGGAAAAGCCTTTTGAAATAAATCGATTTTATATAACAAATGAATACGGAACTAGATGATTGAGCGCCTCACAAATTCACACCATTTACTGTATCTTAGTGGAATGTATTAGTAATGAAAATGTAAAACAGGAAGGAGAATATAAGTGGAAAATATTTATTTATTTATATGTTAGGGTCCTATTTCCAGTTATGAAGTCCTGTCACGTTTTTCACTGCGCAACCCAGAAAAATTGTGTGTGTGTTTTCTTATAACAAAGCCATATGGGAATATCTGCCCATTCCTCTGAGGGAAACGAACCCTTGATTTTAGCGTTGTAAGTCCGTAAACTTACTGCCGTACTAGCGAGAAACGGATAAAGTGGAGTCACTATATCTACAACAATAAGAGTTATATATTGAAAACGTTTTTTTTTTTTTTTCTAAGCAGTAATGAAGTTATTTTAATAAATTAGTTCTGGATTAAGTGTAACGCGTCTTTAGTAATACATTTGGCGAATACCATATGGACTATCCGAGGGTCGCGGGTTCGAATCTCGGTCGCACAAAACATGCTCACTCTTTCAGTCGTGAGGGCATTATCATGTTACGGTCAATTCCATTATTCGTTGGTGAAAGGGTAGCCCAAGAGTTGGCGGTGGGTGGTGATGACTAGCTTCCTTCCCTCTAGTCTTATACTGCTAAATTAGGGACGGCTAGCGCAAATAGCCCTCGAGTAGCTTTGCGCGAAATTCAAAACAAACAAACAAACTATACGAACTAAACCTTATTATATATTCTTATTCTTTTAATATTATAAAAGCCTGAATAAAGAATGTAGTGTTAAAGATATAATAAGTTTAATACGGAGGTCTTATAAGAAGTGTTTTTCGTTATACCCACCCTTTAAACGAAGCAAGAGAACTGAGAGTTTAAACTAGTAGACGAGAAACGTATATTTGAAAATAAACAATTGGTAGCATTTTTAACTTTACGAAACTGCTCACCAAAAGTGTGATAAAACAGAGATTTATACCACGGAGACAAGTTAAGGATAAGGAGGTGTTTGGGTTATTTCATACAACAGAAGAAGGCTAAAGATTGTAATATATACCGGTTAATTTATGCACTGCAAAGTTACACGAGAGTTACTTGCGCTAGCTGTCCCTTATTTAACAGTGTAAGATTAGAGGGAGGCAACTATTCATCACCACCCACCGCCAACTTTTGAGCTATTCTTTTATCAACGAATAATGGAATTGATCGTAACCTTATGTCCGAAAGGCTGAAAGGGCGAGCATGTTTGGTGTGAGGGGGATTCGAACCCGCACCCTCAGATTACGAATCGAACTCCTTTACCACCTGGCCATGCCAGGCTGAAAGCTAACATATGCCGATTGTATGTAAACATAGTACATAATCAAAGATCATAAATAAATAATTTTGTTGTATTACTACAGGAAACTAAAACTGTAACATTCTAGTTTTCGTACCATTCGGTAACACTAACGAACATTATTTATTTTATTTTGCGTTACTAAAAATAAAAGGAAGATAATAAATACATTTAGGTTAGTATTCTGGTTATTTAATTCAACTAATGAAGAGCTAGGGGTAATAATGTAGGATTTTCAATTTTCTGGTTGTTGTTTGTCATGAAGGATAAAATATATTCGAGTAATTTTGTCCTACTAATTAAGCAAAAAATAATTATTTATACATAATATTATACACTGGGAAATGTAAATAAATAAATAAAGCAATAAATAACATAAGCTGTTACCACCACACCATTCGAGTTGATACACCAGGGGTAATGCATTATAACCCTCACAATTGTTTACCTACATTAAGAGTACAAGTCAAAAACATTGGGTCCGGTGGCTTAAGGCGTTCGACTCGTAATCTGAAGGTCGAAGGTTCGAATCCCCGTCGCACCAAACATGCTCGCCGTTTCAGCCGTAGGGGCGTTATAATGTGGCGGTCAGTCCAACTATTCGTTGGTTAAAGAGTAGACCAAGAATTTTTGGTGGGTGGTGATGACTCGCTGCCTTCCCTCTAGTCTTACACTGCGAAATTAGGGACGGCTAGCGCAGATAGCCCTGGAGTAGTTTTGCGTGAAATTCAAAAACAAACAAACAAGAACATTGATATTATAAAATAACAAATAAACTATATTCTTCAAATTAAAAAGAAACTGACAACATGGAATGTTACCAAAACTGATACAATTGAGTTTAGTGTTGAGTTACGGACTCAATTAAATGGACGAAAAAATGTATGTTATAAGAAGCACGATGCAATACACATAAGGAGTGGAAACCCATTTTTAAGCACTTAATCGGGTCTCTATGGAATTTTAAACTATTTTTTAACCAAGAAATTCAATTTCAAGTTGTTGCAAATGAGAATACTATTTTTCTACTTTATGACACCAACTAGGCTACAATACTTGTGAATGTACGCAGCGTTATAACTCTTTTTATGAAGCATCACATCTTAAGAATAAATATGTGTAATATAAGATATGTGAAGAGACATTACATTCTACTCCTAAAACATAAAAAAGATTAATTTGGGAGGATTTTTATTCTCCAAATAGATAATATAAAATATTTTGGGAAGAAGTAATAACTGATAAATTTCGTGTCAACGTTAATGCATTTATAATTTTCTCCAACACACTTTTTCTAATAGTATAATTAAAAATAACGTTTTTTATCATTCATAATTATAAAGTTTAGACAAGAACTGTCATTAGCAAAATTGCATAAGTATTCAAAACTATAAGTTTCGGTTTTTTTTTTCTCCTAATTGCTTTCTAAGAGCTTTAACCGGTATTCACAATCCACGATCTAAGGGTTCGAAGAATATTATTAAAAATCTAGGTTGCTCCTTTAGGACCAAAACATTAGTAATAAGAGTTAGGAAAAAAATATAACTTATTCTCGTATTCCTCATTGTGTTCAGCTTTAAACAGGAGTTTTGTTCGTTCATTAGCATTAATAAGAACCTATCATATTTCTTTGGAAGAATGTTTTATTTATCTATTGATATTTCTGTACATTTTCTTCTGAAACAATAGTGGCTATTTCTGTTTAAACTTCTATGTTCATTTGGCTGATTCAGTAAGTGTGAAGCTTATATTGTTTATAAAATACACTGATATGTATATGTAATTTAAATATGTAAAGTATTATTTAAGTGATAACATCTCCATTGCTTCCTTATCTATTTGCTTAGGACGAAAGTATAAGTCCATGGTTTGCTTTCCCTTGCACTTTGGGTCATGAATTCTTTATAAGAGTGAAGGTCAAAGCTCATCAGTCGTTAGTTGGTAGTAAGAACTGTTGACTAGTTGTTTTCTCACTATACTATCAGCTTAAACTTAAGGATAGCTTGCTTTACGTGAATATCCGAAAAACGCTTGTTTGTTTATTGCAAACCTGCTGAGGCTGCCTGCCACCAGGGAAAGCAACTGGCCGACAACACTCACCGCCAATTAAGCCATACATAACTTAGTTGAATGAGTAAAACAATATTATCAAGTTAGCCACTAAGCCAAAATCTTCCCACCTGAACAATAAAAACATGTTAGCATGTTTATTATGTTCCAAAAAAATTCTTTCTTATAAAAATATATACTGAACAAGCGTTTTAAGTCTAAAGGCTGAAAACATTATTTATTAAAAAATATTCTAGTAAATTTTGGGCCTATTAATTGAACTATCATTCTATTTCCAAAACCAGAAGAATTCAGTTTTGTGTTAACCACTATTAGGAACATTATATTTAATGAATGCTTTTCCAAATCATAAATTTCTTTTTTTTAATGATGTCTTACAAAAGAGAGAATAAGTGTATTAAATTCTTAGTTGCGAGTTATATTGTTTTTAACTCTATCTGTTTTCAACAACTCATGACTATATACCTCAACATTCGTTGGGCAAAGATATTAGCGGAATATGTTAGATGTAGGGAACAATATAAAAACAGAACATGCGTACGTGTACAAAAATTAAAATACGGTTTATAGATGAGTGATAAGCCTCAAATGTAACAAGATGAGAAGCGATTTTTCTTAGTCACCATAGAAACTTATAAGTTAATGACTATTCATTCATTTTTATCATGCTTGGTTAATTTAAGCTCAGTTTTCATTAACAAGATTTTTTTCTTGTTTTTGCTGAGTTATAGCTGCATATGTTTCATCCTAAATGTCGATAATTATCTAAAAGTTATTACATCTACTTTCCTTTTAGTTAAACATTTTTAAGGTCTCTAGCGTGGCTTGGAGATTAACGTGTCTAACTTATGATCTCGGGTTCGAGGAGTGGTTCTACTAAATATCGTTTGCTCCTTCAGCTCTGGTTATGTTTCAATAGTGACAGTCAATTCCACTGTTCCTTAGAGGGAAGCCAATTTAAGTAGGGAATGCTGTCGATTGAATTCCTGAAGCAAAGGTGTTCTTGACTTGACTATTTATCCTCTTGTGTGCATAAACTGTCGTTCGAGTGAGCAAAAGATAATTGTATAAATTATTTTAACATTAATCGATAAAAATATATCATTCAAAGGAGAAGTTAAGAAAGATGAAAATTTAAAAACGAGACAGAAGCAAATGTAATAACAGGATTAGTTCAATTCAGGGTTGCTCTCTTCATGCAAAGAAAAGTAAAATACAAATGATTTTATCTCCCTCAGTAGCTTAGTATTATTTCTTGAGGCTCATGAGGGGGGGGGTATAGCGCACATGGCCCTTTGAGTACTTTGTGCTTTACAAAAAAGCAAACAAATGACTTTGTTAAAAAGAGAGCTTCCGTGGAAAACTTGTGATGAACTTGACGTTTCAATACATATAAATCTTCTTTCAGGTCAACTGAATAAATCTAGAAAATCATTGCCTTGTTAAAAAAAATGTTTATAGGCTTTTCGTATTTTTACAGGCCAAATAACTAGGTCAAAAAATGTCAGGGTTTAGTTAAGATCGTTCAAATTTAAATTTGCAAATCCGAAAGAACGGAAGCAATGTGTCTATAACATTTAGCCTCTTTTAATCAAATAACTGGAAACATTAACTATAACCACTAGTTATTGTTCTTGCTGCTTTGGTGGAGATTGCCGTGTAAGTACACACAAAAGAAAATAAAAAATATATATTTTTACCAAAAAAGATGTATACTATATAAGGCTGCATAGTTTGTTTGTTTTAGAATTTCGCGCAAAGCTACTCAAAGGTTATCTGCGCTAGCCATTCCTAATTTAGCAGTGTAAGACTAGAGGAAAGGAAGCTAGACATCACCACCCACCTCCAACTCTTGGGCTACTCTTTTACCAACGAATAGTAGAATTGACCGTCATATTATAATGCCCTCACGGCTGAAATGGCGAAAATGTTTGGTGCGACGGAGATGCGATTATAAAGCGACTCGTTTCAATAAACTATAACTTAACGATACAATAAATCGTGTTTAGGTTTCAGTTTTAAATTACAATTATTCTTCCTACCCTGTCCCCCATTCATTTACAACTCCAACATTCTGGGTTGGATTCATCAAGGTGGACAGAGTGCATATAGCGAGCGCATCATGTAAGTTTGCGATAAAACGCTAACAAAAAAAAAACCTTTTTAAACTCCCAAGAATGATTGTTATCTACGAATAAAGAGATTTCAAACACAATATATATGTGTTTGTCTGTGTTTTTTACACATTATAAAAAACGTTCAGCATTTTCTTTCTTTGTATTCTGTGTTTTTAAACTTAAAAGATGTTCACCAAAATGTCTTCTGAGAGGAAAATAGCTCGAAGAGGGAGTTTTCATTGAAAGTTTTAGTGGGGGAGCTGGATATAGGATATCAAGTTTTCATGCAATGTATCTAGATAAAACTATAAGGAACAGAAAACGTGGTTGTGTAAAAGTCAAATTCATATTGTATCTGGTAGTTACAAAAGACTGAGAAATAAAAAAAGGAAAGGATAAAATCACGTGATAAAAGGATAGGTCAATCCCTAAATACAAATAAACTTAATAGTCTTAATAATTATTGATAAATTAACTGCAGCAGCAAGCACGACAGGCAAGGATGTGAATATTGCACACAAACGTAACACAGAAACAAAGTACATGTTTACCTATGCAGGATCGCTCCACAAAATCAGTATAATAAAACGAACACAATGCCACTGCCAAAACGACAAAACTTACTATATGAAGTGTAATACTACAGATAAGATGTTACAATTCAAACATATACGATGCCAATACATGTAGAAATTCGTACTTATTTATAGGCTAAATCGATATATAGCATATTGAGTTGTGTGTATTATGTTTATAGGGATTAAAGACAAATAATAGATAGGTATATGTATCCTATGGTATCACAGTCTAACACGAAGTAGAATATGCTCACATAGAATAGAACAACAAATAAGAAATTACCATCATGCGTAATAACACTACAGGCAAAACTCTGAACTTCGAACAGACTCCAAGTACCACAAATAAAGGTTAAAACACAAAAACACACGATGATATAACAGAGGAAAATATTAGAATATATGCAAATACATTATTAACGATCAACAGAGATAATTCTCGATTGGATTTACTGGTGGTTCTACAAGCTAAATATTTTAGTGCAAGTGTCTACAAAGTCTAAAATGTGTGTGTCTGTTTTTTTCTTATAGCAAAGCCATATCGGGTCTAAAATGACATTTAACTCATACAAATTTTAACACACAATGCTATCATTAACGTAAGTAATACCACAACTTACTGCTTAGATGTGATATTATTTTATTTTGGAGATAAATGATTTATTGCTCAGGTGTGATATTTTTAATATAGAAAATAAATGATTTACTATTTAGATGTAAAACTGTTTGTAGAGAAAATAAACAATTTACTGCTTACGTGTAAAACTTTGAATAGAAAATATATGATTTACTGCTTACGTGTAAAAGTGTTTGTATAAAAGATAAATGATTTCAACAAGTATTATTTTCTTCTGTTACGCTGAAATAATGAATGTAAATGTCCATGATTTGTGTTCTGTTACCACCAATTAACCCTTTGCGTTTTATATCACTAGATGCGTCATAAGAATGGCAGTCTAATCCTACTATTTGACAATATCATTCTAATAATTACTGTTTACTAGCCGCTTCCCCTCTAATTTATTACTTTAAAATTAGGGACTGCTAGTACAGGTAGAATTTGTGCAGCTTTCACTAACGTTCGAAATATACAGACTTGTCACAGAGTTTTGTTTGTTTGTTTTGAATTTCGCGCAAGGCTACTCGAGGGCTATCTGCGCTAGCCGTCCCTAATTTAGCAGTATAAGACTAGAGGAAAGGCAGCTAGTCATCACCACCCTTTCAGCCGTAGGGGCGTTATAAAGTTACGATCAAATCCACTGTTCGTTGGCAAAAGAGTAGCTCAAAATTTGGCGGTGGGTGGTGGTGACGAGTTGCCTTCCCTTTCATCTTACACTGCTAAATTAGGGACTGCTAGCGCAGATAGCTCTTGTGTAGTTTTGCGCGAAATTAAAAAACAAACAAATTTTCAAAATACAGAGGTTTCCCTCAATAATTTTACCTCGGATTAATTGCAAAACATGTCGTATATTTTCACTATCGAGAAACACTTTATTCATTTCAGAAGTTTAAAAATATTAATAATATACGCTGCCACAGTTTTCTTTATAGTATGAAACATACAGATATCAAAATACTTCTTTACTCAGTTTGGAAACCTGATAATTAGAACTCTCGACTCATGGGAATGAAACCCCTACACCCTTTTATTCGTTATAATAGCCCAGAAAAACTCACTTTTCTTTTGCAAAGAATAACCCAAGAATTGACGGGGAGTTATATTGGCTTGTTGTAAATACTTGTAAGTTAGAGATGACCAAAAGAAACATTACCTGAATTGTTTTGCACATAATTCAACAACGCATAAACTTTGTTCAATTTCTTTCTAAGTATTTAACCTACTGTAATCCGAATTTTTTACCTCAGATAAAATCTACTTTAAAGGAATAAAGCGACAGCCTTTCGTCTTCTGTATTATAAGCACATAATATCAGTACTTACAATAACAACTTAGCCCAAGAGTCCTGGTGAAGGTTGTTCTTAATCCTCAAACTAGTGAATTGTTTTTATACTGTACAATACCGTAAGGTCCACATACTGCATTACATTGAGCAATATATATAGTTTTGCTTGTTACAAAACTCTCTGAGGTCTTGCCAAGCGTGTGACTCGTAAACATTGGAGTATGTTTGATAAGATAGGGATTCGAACCCTCGACCCTCGGATTACGAGTTGAGTGGCTTAACCATCTAGCCATGTCGGATCTGTAGTTGAATGAAACCAGGGTAGAGTTGTTGCAAGAAATGCCTATAAATAAATCAAATTGTGATATAGCTATTGCAAAAAACTTGTATATTCAAGAAAGAACCAGGATAGTAGTATTAAACTTTTTTAATCTGAATGAAACCGGAAGAGGAGTGTTACAATAAACCTCTTTACTTTAATGAAACCGGATGAGAAGTGTTACAACAAACCTTTTTCAGTTTAATGAAATTTTCATCTGATTATAACTCTACTAAAACAGACGATAATTTGTTTTCCCTTTTATAACTGGCATTGGCAGCTATGTCTGTCACGTTTGACTTACCGAAGCAGGATAGACGGAAATTCATGTGGCAATGCATACATAACGAACAACATGGGAAGTGCGAAAAAAACAACAACCTATATCATTTTTTTTCTCAGTTTCTGCGGATTTTCTGAACAGAATACTAATAATCACAGGGAATCTATCAAAACTTGTTTTTATAAAAACCTGAAACTTGAAGTATCTAATCTAAAAAATTCGATATATTCTAAAAGTCAAAGTAAATTAACATGTTTATTCTTTCTTTTTCCTTTTTATGTATAACTAGTTAATAGAAAATGAGATTCCTTGAACTATGTATTTGTAAAAGCAACTTTATTAAGTCACTGAAAAGCCCTTTTACTAAATTAGTCAACATAATCACTTGTGTAATGTTAATAAGCTTTATTTAGAAACAACGTTGAGAAACGCAAGAGTCTCCAGTGGGTAAGTGATAAAGTTTACTGACTTACGTTACTAAAAACCAGGTTTCAACTCCTCGAGGAAGACAGAGCACAGATAGTCAGTCCATTTTGTTGCTTTATGTTAAACAAACAAGAAAGAAGCGGGTAAAAAAATGAGGAAAATGAAGTCTCATTTCACGAGTCTAGTATATGAGGTTCAGATGGAGGAAAATATATTTCGGTTTCTTTGCCTCGAGAACTTTACACTTTAATAAGGGGTGTTGCTTGGTATAATTATACCATTTGTTCTTCATAAGGAGTGAATTATAAACGTAGAACAGATTAAAGTTCACTAAATATGAGTAGACGTAAGAGGATTAAGTTTGTTTAATATTGACAAGAGTCAATCTTTATAAAACAGTTAAGAGTTAATCTTTATAAAACAGTTAAGAGTCAATCTGTCTAAAAGTATTATGTGCCAATTTCTCATGATGACGAGAAACCCAACTGAAACAAATATTCATTCTCAAGACGGCTGGTATGGGTATTAAAACTTTAATTAATATAAGGTATAGAACAACGTTTCGACCTCAAGATGACCTAAGAAAGTCAAAGTGTTGTTCTGTACCTTACTTTGATTAAAGGTTTAATACTCATACCAGCCGTCTTGAGAACACGTGTGTCAGTCTGTTTAGGACGAATAATAGTCAGTCTATTTAAAAATAATAACAGGAATTTTGTTTCAAATTTGTAAATGTTAGTCTGTTTCAGACTATTAAGAAACAGTTTGTTTGAGGCTATTCATAATTCTCGGAAATTTAATAATTATAATTGCTAATAAACGTCGCTCGTCCAGCGCAGTTTTATGTCCTTTAAAATAAAGTTCAACTTAAATTGATTACAACCAAACGTTAATCTTTGACTTCAACACAGTGAAGGGTGTTAGTTGTTTCTGAGAGCATATTTAGCTACACTTGTGTATTAAGTACTATATGACATAAAGGAATGTCTCGTATAAATCAACATCGTAAAGGGCTTCTAATAATGACCATCGGCATTTAATAACATCGTTAGCCGAGTTAAATCTAATAAATGTTGATAATATGGTGCCTGGTAGTTGGTAATTTAACTTAAGTTTATTAATTTATGGTTGAAGTATCTAATTGTAGAGAATCTAAAATTTTAACATTATTATTTTATCCATATTAGGTTTAGTACACCTTTATGACACACTCGCATGTTTGACGTCAGCACTTCCTTAAAACATGAGTCGTTTCAGAGACTCTCATCTCAAGTATCCTGAAGCAGTTGCAGTACACATAGTACGGCATTTCAGTTGTAAACACTTTTTACACATTTTATAAATTACTCCGTAAGGTGACGTTTGAGATGTTAGATGTTTCAGCGATCGATTTACGTGTTCGGCATTTTCAGACCTACTTGTAAAATGTTCAGATTATTTACATAGGGGAGAGCAAGGCATGTCCAAGTGGTTAGAGTGCTCTCTTTCCAACTTTATAGTAGTCGGATTAAAACCCGTCACCGAACATGCTTTCCTTATAGGCCGTAAGAGTATATTAACATGATGATTAAACCGCTATGCTTTGTAAAACAACTGGTGGTGTTGACTAGCTGCTTTCTCTCAAGTCGATCAGTTCAAAATTAGAATCAACTAATATAGAATATTCTCGAGTAGTTTTAGGTGAAATTCAGCTGATACATTTTAACGTAAGCGTCTGAGCAGTGAACCTATTTATATGAAATGTAGCATATAACCTATACATACTTTCGACGTTTTAACTGTTCCCTTTTATGTCAGAATACATTTGAATACATTTTAATGTGAGCGTTTGAGCAGCGAACCTACTTATGTGAAGCGTAGCATATAACCTATGCATACTTTCGACACCTTAACTGTCCGCTTCTATGTGAGACGTTTGAGCAGTCTTCTCTATGTTCAACATTTTAACAATGTATCACGTGTGTACAACATTATTGCAGTTAATCTATACACACAGCGTATGGAACGTAACATGCATATTTGCGTTAATGTAGTTGGTAACCGTTATGTAAATCACTAAAAACCAACCTGTACATATAATGCTAATATTGAGAATGTTCGATAAGAGCATTTGTTATTCTTGAATATATAAACGGAGCAGCACATG
Organism: Tachypleus tridentatus; assembly: GCF_004210375.1. Lineage (NCBI taxonomy): Eukaryota > Metazoa > Arthropoda > Merostomata > Xiphosura > Limulidae > Tachypleus > Tachypleus tridentatus. Next base: position 28,561,640 of record NC_134836.1, read on the forward strand.
AAAGACACAATATGCAAAATACGATAAAGAATAGAAACATTGGAATGTGCTTTCGGGAGTAATATATTCCTTAAAAGCAAAACTACCATCAACGAATCCTATCAAAGTCTGGGCGTTTCAAGACTTAACCAGCATTATTTACCAAGTTTATAGGTTATCTGAAAGCGGCTGAATTTTGACGAATGAAACCATCATAAATTTTACGACATCCGTAAACTGTCAAAATGAATTGACAAAATAGGACTAGTCACATAAAATTGTTGTAAGTTACAAAAAATATTGTAATGATTACAAAACGACACTGAAAAACTGAAACTGTAGCTGAAAGTTCTGTAACTCAAGGCTTTCTTTAAGACTTCTGTTGTGCTCTAAATGTTGAAAAATATTATTATTACTTCTGTTTGGTTTGAGTACTGGTGTGCTCTCAATATTTTAGACCATTGTTATTAGCTTCTTTGCTTTAAATGTGATTTTTTTCTTAATATTTTTATCGTTGTTTGTTTGTTTTGAATTTCGCGCAAAGCTACAGAAGGGCTATCTGCGCTAGCCGGCCCTAATTTAGCAGTGTAAGACTAGAGGGAAGGCAGCTAGTCTTGGGTTACTCTTTTACCAACAATTAGTGGGATTAATCGTCACATTATGACGCCCCCACGGCTGAAAGAACGAGCATGTCTGGTCTGGGATTTGAACCCGCGACTCTCAGATTACGAGTCGAGTGCCTTAACTATCTGGCAATGCCGAGCCTTGTCGTTGTTAAAACTGTTTTAGTCTGACAACTATTGGACTTAAAGTATTAAACAGCATTGTTATTGACCTCTATTATTCTGACTACCGTTATATTCTGAATATTATACGTCATTGTTATTAATTCTGATTTTTATAGCTGCATTGCTTGTGCACTCTGAAAATTGTTTTAAGTCGTTAAGGTAAATGGTATATAACCATTGTTGACATCCTTCTCAGGGTTTCTTACAACTGAGAGTGTATAACTGTTATTGACATCCTTCTCAGAGCTTATTGCGCCTGATGGTGTGTAACCATTGTTTATATACTTGTTAGAGTTTATTGCACCTAAGAGTGTATAACCATTGTTGACATTCTTGTTAGAATTTATTACACTTGAGAGTGTATAACCATTGTTGACATTCTTCTTAGAATTTATTACACTTGAGAGTGTATAACCATTGTTGACATCCTTCTCAGAGTTTACGACACCTGATGGTGTATAACCATTGTTGACATCCTTCTCAGAGTTTATTACACCTGAGAGTGTATAACCATTGTTGACATTTCTGAGTACTTTTGCTTTTAATCTGTGAAAACACTTGATGTAGAAAACTAACAAAAAAAGTTCTGTAAAATTACCCATCTCCACTTAAAATATGTAAAAAACTACAAATAATTAATGGAATTAACTGCTATAAGGCACGGGTTGGCTCTAAACCAGAGGGCTAAAACTGGCGGTTCAGTCTCAACACCATTCTATACCAAAAATATCCCTTCTTTTGCGGTCGTTATTACTTAACGGTCGACCACACTATTCGATTAGAATAGCATAAGTGTTGACAGTAGATGATACTAACTCGCTCTTTTTCCTCTGGAATATCAGTTTTAAATTAGAGACAGCTTGATAGTCCTCGAGTAGCTTTATGCCCAAATAATTACAACCACATAAACAGGTGTTATGAGAGTAAATTTCTTGGCATGGATAATGAGTAGTGCAATGTTGTTGACTTTCTGCCTTCCTTTGTTCGATAATTCAAAATTAAAGATGGCGGTATTTTTGCTTTTGTTTTATTTGTGTAATTCAAATGCTATTATTAATCCTGTAATCAACAAACTGATGGATCGACGAGCATTTTTTTTGCTCAAATCATCGTTGACTTCATTAGTTTAAAGCGATTTCAGATGTGCAAATGAGAAAGTTAGGTGACCAACACGGCCGAAATAAAGTCACAGTTGAAAGGATTGTACCATTACTACATTTGTACGTTATGTAGATAGTGGTATAACGTCAATGAAGAATTTTCATTCGGGGGAAAGTTTAATAAAATACTTTCCGCCGCAAAATGTGTTTAGGTCGGAGATCTGGAACATCCAAACTAGGAATGTCCCTTACACTTAAGGGCATTAGAAAACAACAACACAAAAGCATGGACAAACTTAGAGTAACAGTATTACCATTAAAGTTTGCTTATTTGTTTGCTGTTAAATGCAAAACAACAGAACAGGATATTTGTTCTCAGCTACCGACTTTTAGCAGTATAATCCCTGATCTTAATACCAAATCTTACTTTTAGCAGTATAATCCCTGATCTTAATACCAAATCCTACTTTTAGCAGTATAATCCCTGATCTTAATACCAAATCCTACTTTTAGCAGTTTAATCCCTGATCGTAATACCAAATCCTACTTTTAGCAGTATAATCCCTGATCTTAATACCAAATCCTACTTTTAGCAGTTTAATCCCTGATCGTAATACCAAATCCTACTTTTAGCAGTATAATCCCTGATCTTAATACCAAATCCTACTTTTAGCAGTATAATCCCTGATCTTAATAAGAAATCTTAAACAATACGATCCCAGGTTGTGATAAGCATTGCTCTTTTGTGACAAATGATAATTAACGAATAGAAACGTCCGTGAAGAAAGAACAATACCGATATAACAGAAAAAGAATTTCTATTTAGATAAGTTTTATAATCCACATGCGCACAAGCTACTCGGCGGCATATTTGTTTACCTGTCACGTACCTGAAGGAGCTCGACCATGAAATGGGTATTCACATTCTCCATTCAACAAACATACTGGTTCAATTGCCGAACTTAGCGTCTATGGATTTTTGTGAAATCAGACCGTTGGAATGGGTGAGCAAAGCTGTCGTCCTCGTACACAAGAAGGCTTACGGAAACTCAGCACAAAAATCTGGCGTTCTTTTAACATGCTAATCTTATGATGAAATTTTTCACAATGTATCAGGAAATATGCCGAAATGCTAACGTAAAGATGTACATTTTGGCAGATAGAGTATAACAGGACGTAGACGTATAGACTGTAATGTCGTGGTGGGACTCAAAAACCGTTTTAGTCTAATGTATTCGACCTTAGTAGTTTATAAGTGTTTTAAAAGCCTATGGGTCTAATAGGTGAATTTCGTCCTTTCAACTCGTTTAGAAATATGTTGAATTTTGCCACTGTTATTAAAAAAGATATATATTTATTATTTCTTTTATGTTATTCAGTGGTTGGTTGAAGGAAACGTTTTAAAACGTGTAATCGAAAAGCAAAGGGTAGTTCAACATTGTGCTGTTAGAGCACTCATTGTAGTGGCTCCTTTTCACAATGTTTCATCTATCTAATTGTGACCAGTTACACATTACTGAAGGCTGTAGAAGGTTGGTTGAATTGCTACTTATAGTTAAAGTAAACACTCAAATAATTGCAACATAATCACAATGTTAGAAGAATATTTGTATAATTATTACAGAATGTTCGCGCCAAGCTTCTTGAGGGATATCTGCGCTAGACGACCATAATTAGCAAGGTAAACAAGAGGTAAAGCAGCTAGTTAAAACCACTACCCACCCAACTATTAGTTTACAAATAAATAGTGAGAATGGTTAAAATATTATAGTGCGAGCATGTTAAACAAGTGTTTACGATCCCTCTAACTACTAAGTTATGAATGAATAAGATAAAAAATATTAATTATACAGCGATTCATTCGGTGGTCCTCACCATTTGCATCTGCATAACCGGAAGCTACATCATACCAGTTGAAATAATTTTTATTTTTTCGACACTCACCGAATGATCACACCTCAAAATCTCTCTCAATGTTATATTTTCAGCATATGAATAACTTAACTAAGCATATTAGTTATAATGTGGTTTATTTGGTAGCCCTTACACCTCACATCTCATTTGTGCATCTGGAAGTGACGTCATTTTAATGTTGTGTGTTTGGTAGTTCTTTCCCCTTGTATCTCACATAAGCATCCGGATGTGACGTCTTTCCTATTCTAAAGAGTATTATATTGTTTTTAGGCACTAATTAATTTACCATATCTCTGGCTATTTGAGGCAAGACACTACTTTCGTAATTTTATAAGAAGGAAATTTATATAGAAGGACTTATATTTTGAACAATTGCTAAGATATTTAGACAGAAATGCTGAATCAAATATGCAGATAAAATCAACTCCGAAACAGTCATAAGCTGAGAGAAAATATAAATTAATGACATTTCCATCAGAAGAAGCTTATATTTATGTAGTCAGTATCTTTGTCCTTACAACTGATTGTGTTTAGCGAGTCTCCAACAAGACGTGTTTACGTTATTAATATCTTATTTTTAATGGAAAAATTGATCCACGAAAACCTTAAAGTTGTTTAAGTTGGAAGCTCAATTAAGAAAGTTGTTGCGTCCAACTAAGAGATCAAAGACATTTAGTTACTAGGAGAGATGTGTAGCATGAATTAATGTGGTTACGTGGTCTTTAAAGAAACGTTATGGTTGATATAACCCCTCGTGCTTAATAGTTAAATCATGTTATATCTTGTAAAAGGCCTTTTCTATGGAAAGCCTAACATGGCAATTACTGATGTTAATCGCATTCTACTGTAACATTTTTAGCTTTCCGGAATTAAGCATGAAATAATAAGAAGGAAAACGTAAGAGTGTACTTGAGCATGTGAATGTGACTTTATTGTACATTCAAATCATTTTTTAAATCTGAGCAGAGAGAAATAACAAACAAAGCCTTTGTATATGAAAAAAAACAGCTTGCTTATTAACAGACCTCATATAATCCAAGTAGGCATAGCATATGAGTTATTTTTAATTTTATAAAAGGATTTTATCAGTTATGTTCAAATGCAATTCACCCACTTTCGTTGTTAAATGCATAACTCACAGACAACTTAATCCTAGATATTTGTTGTCCCATTATTTAAATGATGCCTTCAGAGTAAACAAGAAGGATACAAAAATCAACTTATTTATTCTTCGTTGGATTTTGTTACTTCGACAAAATATTGAATTAACCAGAAACGAAAAATAATCTTGCAACCTTAGTGACTCGCGGGCTAGTTATTCCACATTTGTAAAAATAAATTATGTACATGTTGATGCAATGCAAATAAAACTTTTTTGTGTTCTATTATTTAAAATATGGATTCTCCGCCACGAAACAGAAAATGGGGTTTATTGATTTTTCAAAAGTTTGATGGTTCGGGAGATCGAATTCGGTCTTTCTCTCTCTCGTGGGGACGTTGCAGTGTGATGGTTAAACCCCATCATTTATTGGTAAAGAGTAGCCCATGAATTGGATGTGGCGTTGACTAGCTGCTTTATCTCACGCTATTTCCAGTCTATCTTTTGAAATTCTGGGGCCTCCAGTGGCAGAGCGGTATGTCTGGGGATTTTCTCCCCTAGAAATCGGTTTTCGATACCCGTGATGGGCAGAGCACAGATAGCCCACTGTGTGACTTTGCGCTTAATTATGAACAAACAAATAAACTTAGGAACCGCTAGCGTAGTCTTAGATTGGTTTTTGCGAGAAATTCAACACAGAATAATAGCAAACGAAAGCTCTGCTGTCAAAAGTGTAAACGTAAAATAAATATTTCCATATCTTTCTCATTTCAAACTGTTTAAATCTCTTACAGGAAAAATTGTTCTACAAGCAATTAGTGTGGCAAAAAACAAGTACGTTATTTTGAGAATTTCACTATAATTGATAAAGGTACAGAGGAAGATATACAAAAAATACTATATATATTTTTTTTTACATAAATAACATTACAGTAATTTTTAATATACATAACACCAAAAGTCGATATAGGAAATGGGCATAGCACAGATAGCGTATTCTTTTTTTTTTTATGCTTAACATTAAGTAAACAAACAAATAGTGAATTTGTTTAAAAAACTAATCTTAGCTATGGTAAAAATGCCAAGTGTGACCTAATGTTCTGTAAATTCAAGGATTCATGGTTCACGTTCCGTTCTCTCAAAATCACATTCTGTGCTTTGGGCCCGAGAGTGACGTTTAAATCCCACTATTCGGTTAACCATAAGTTAACGGTGGATGGTATTGACAAGCGACCTTCCCTGTTATTTATCAGTTTAAAATTAGCGACTGTTATTCGCAGATAGCCCTATTATAACCTCGAGCAAACTTCAGAAAAGAAATGAGAAAAAAGAAACGTGTGCATGAAGAACAGCCAGTAGTAGAAGAGCATCAATATTTTGCAAATATATGAATACTGCTTCACAGTTGTGACACCAGTACTGGGCCTTTTAACAATGAATACTGCTTCACAGTTGTGACACCAGTACTAGGCCTTTAAACAATGAATACTGCTTCACAGTTGTGACACCAGTACTAGGCTTTGTAACAATGAATACTTCTTCACAGTTGTGACAACAATACTAGACCTTTTAACAATGAATACTGCTTCACAGTTGTGACACTAGTACTAGGCCTTTAAACAATGAATAATGCTTCACAGTTGTGACACCAGTACTAGTGACACCAGTACTAGGCCTTTAACCTGCTTCACAGTTGTGACACCAGTACTAGGCCTTTTAACAATAAAAACTACTTCACAGTTGTGACACCAGTACTAGGCTTTGTAACAATGAATGCTGCTTCAAAGTTGTGACAACAGTACTAGGCCTTTTAACAATGAAAACTACTTCACAGTTGTGACACCAGTACTAGGCCTTTAAACAATGAATACTGCTTCACAGTTGTGACACCAGTACTAGGCTTTGTAACAATGAATACTGCTTCACAGTTGTGACACCAGTACTAGGCCTTTTAACAATAAAAACTACTTCACAGTTGTGACACCAGAACTAGGCTTTGTAACAATGAATACTGCTTCACAGTTGTGACACCAGTACTAGGACTTTAAACAATGAATACTGCTTCACAGTTGTGACATCAGTACTAGGACTTTTAACAATGAATACTTCTTCACAGTTGTGACAACAATACTACAAGACTAGGATTTTAACATTGAATACTGCTTCACAGTTGTGACACAAGAACTAGGACTTTAACAATAACAACAGCTGTCTATTTCTTTTCCAAATATTTCAGAAAGTATGTGTGTGTATTGTTCTGTCCACGATAATGTGTTATTAAAAATAAAATAAATCTAGCGCTGTTGTTGTTTTGAATTAAACACAAAGCTACACAATGGGCTGTCTGCGCTCTGCCCACCACGGGTATCGAAACCTGGTTTTCAGCGTTGTAAGTCTGCAGACATACCACTAAGCCAATGGGGAGCAAATATAGTGCGCACACACAATTTAAAATATAGTTTTCAGTTTTCCAGTAGGTTCATTAGCTCTTTCTGAATTCTTAGGGGTAGATAGTTTAAGAGACTGATGAGCAAAACAAATAAATTCAAGTTTCTGTAACTTACTATTTTTCTCTTAAATTATTTTTGCGATTAAACCAGCCTCACGAAGAAACGAGATGCGAAACGTGTGTTCATTACTTTATAGAGTTTTGCTGCCACAACCACCTGACCTACCTCTTCAATCAATCCATAGGTTTTATCAAACGTTTTTTCACAGCAAACTGAAAGACAGTGGATCCTGTCTGACACAATATCTGGTTCTTTAGTGTTGGTTGATATCGGTAGAATATAAATAACTATATAATTCTATAAAAATTGCCAGATATAGCTTGGGCTTGGTTTCTGTAGAATACTTGTTAGGATTATGACACCGATGTAAATTTAATAACGCTACCTGAATTATAGCACATACTGTCTGCTCCATCTATTTTAGCAATAACATACTGGACACTATCTCTGTTAACAGTCTTTTGCCAGGTTGTCTAACACTACTGTGTGATTGTGAGTGTGGGAACCAATACCATCAAACTTAATTTTATTTATATAGTTCAAGACAAAGAAATCTCTGTTGAAAACTGTTTACTTCTTACTTCCATAAAAGTGTATGATAGTGTGATTTAAAGTCAGTTTTATGATACCGGTTAACTAAAGTATCATCGTCAAATTTTCACTTTGTAAGTAACAGAATGGAAGGAAACAAAGTTCGGTCAAAAAAGTAAACATTAAATTGAGATTTATTCTGCGAGTTCTAGTAAATACCAGAAATGCTGTCAATTTATTTAGATTTCAACCTTATCTTAGAAAAAACAAACAAACTTCTAAAAGGTTTATTATTGAGCCCAAAGTTCTACAAAATGCTGTAAAGTGCTTTGTTAATCAGAGGTGTCAGTCTTTGAATTTTAGAGTTATAATTTATTTGTAATTAAGCACAATGCTAAGTAATAGGCTATCGAAATCCTTTTTCTAGGCTCGACATAGCCAGGTGATTAGGGCGATCGACTCGTAATCCAAGGGTCGCGGGTTTAATACCCTGTCACACCAAACAAGTTCGCCCTTTTCAGATCCGGGAGTTTAATAACGTAACGGTCAATCCCATTATTCGTTAGTAAAGAGTGGCCTAAAAGTTGGCGGTGGGTGGTGATGACTAGTTGCCTTCCCTCTAGTCTTCCTCTGCGAAATTAGAGATGGCTAGCGCAGTTAGCCCTCGCGAAGCTTTACGCGAAATTAAAAAGAAACAAACAAACCCAGTTTCTATTTAAAGTTATACCCCTTTTAGCTTAACGTTAAGCCACTTGAGTGGCACATCCCAAGTAAGAAGTGATTGAATAAAGTCAAGATTAAAATGGGCAATTGACTCCACTGTAAATACAGAAACACATATATTTATTGATCCACTGCTTGTTAATTAATTTCCTCTCTCGAACATTCAAGCTACTAGTACAAGCTGTGTAGTTTGTTCTGTCCCTAAATTACTCATATGCATGGCGGGCAAAGTCTTTTATATTTCTTTGAATTGAAAATATATGATGTGATGAAGCCTCCCCAGTGATAATTAAAAGTATTATTATTAATAATAGCAAACTTACTGTGTACAAAGAAAGGATTCCCCACTGCTACAGCGAGAAATCTACGGATTTACAACGCTAAAATCAGAGGTTTGATTCCCCTCGGTGAACTCAGCAGATAGCCTGATGTAGCTTTGCTACGTGAAACACGCACAAAGAAAGGAAGGTTACAACTGATTTGGACTACAAAAAAAAAATAACTCTACATGTTCATGGCGAATGTGCACCACTATGTTAACGAAATTACATTATTTAAATGGTATCGTAGATCGAGCGTGGCCCAATGGTTAGGGTGCCGGAATGTGCAGCTGAAGTTGCGCAATAAAGAACGAAGGTACGTTATAAGATTTGGTTTGGTTTGAATTACGCGCAAAGCTAATCCAGGACTATCTGCGCCAGCCGTTCCTAATTCAGCAGTGTAAGACTAGAGGAAAGGCAGCTGGTCATCACCACCCAGCGCCAAATTTTGGGGCACTCTTTTACCAACGAATGGTGGGATTGACTGTCACATTATAATGCTCCCATGGCTTAAAGGACGAGAATGTTTGATGTGATGGGGATTCGAGCCCTCGACCCTTGGATTACGATTCGAGTGCCTTCACCAGCTGGTCATGCCGGGCTGTACGTTATAAGAATGACAGAAAAATCTCATTATTCGGTTCTCCAAAACAGTCCAAAAGTTGGAAATAGAAGGATTATTTAGTTGCATTCTCTTAAGACAATGACGTCAATATTGAATAACACCCTAACACCCCATGCGTAATGATTCGCAGATTTTTGAGGTGGTCCATTCAAAATGTTTCGTGCAATATGCTTGCATCATATGATGTCAACCACACTTGAAGGGTTAAGACTACCACAAAAACTAGAGAGAGGATACAACTCAAATATATTATCCAGGCTCAGTATGGTCCAAAGAAACGGCTCTAATTGGACGTTTTGCATTTTGTGTCTTGGCCGTCATAAATAGACCATTACCAACTCGTTTAGTCTGAGCAATGGGAGGTTGGCTGTATAGAGTGTTTCAAACCTGACTTCATTCATGCTTCGAAGAAAGATTTTAAAATTTGGTGTATTAAAGATGGAAATTATTTCTTTATATAATTTCGTCTCACGTTTTCATTGACTTAAAAGGATTGGGATGAATATGTAGATCCATCCAATGCTTCGTTTTTTTAAGCACGTTTATTTACAAATGATTTATGTAAAAATGAGCAAAAAAAACTTTGATGGTGATGAAGGACAAAACGTCTTTTTTTTAAAAAAACACTGAGTCAAGTGCAGCTCTTTTGTTCACTTATAATATAGGGTATCAATTGATGCTCATTCTAATACTATACAATCTTTTCCAAAAGCATGTCTTGATATATCATGCATGTTTATGTAACATTAATTAAATCCTTTATTTATAATTCAGCATTCCTTGGGAGAAATCTAAACACTTGAGAATTGGCAGCGTCTGTTCCATTAGATAATTGCATAAAACGATAAAATTTACGTTTAGTTTGAAAGAATTGCCACATTCAGTTGTTGATTCAATGGAAAGGAATTAGATTCCCTCTCCATTAAGTGGGCCCGGCATAGCCAAGCGCGTTAAGGCATTCGACTCGTAATCCGAGGATCGCGGGTTCGAATCCAGGTCGCACCAAACATGCTCGCCCTTTCAGCCGTAGGGGCGTTATTAAGTGACGGTTAATCCCACTATTCGTTGGTAAAAAGAGTAGTCCAAGAGTTGGCGGTGGGTGTTGATGACTAGCTGCCTTCCCACTAGTCTTACACTGCAAAATTAGGTATAGCTAGCGCAGACAGTCCTCATGTATCTTTGCACGCAATTGAAAAACAAACAAACAATTTGGTTTTCCCTTGCATGGGTATTTGAAAGAAAAAAATATTTACATCTGATAACTTAAGCAAAATTAAAAAATATGTAAGTACATTTGTAATTGTGGTAAAATAGTTTATAAAAACCTTTAAAATATAACCTCACTTGTTTTAATAATGATAAATAATCTGTCAGAAATATTGCATAACAATAAGATATTAGGGTGTTATTACGAGAACTCTAGGTTGTAAATATTTACCTCTATAAAAAGTTCTAAAAATTAACTTCTTCTATATCGAATCTTCCTTGTATTTTGTGTTCATTTACGATTTCATATATCAAATTACGATTTCACATTTGTTTTTCTCTCAGAAGAAAATACAAATAGATAAATAATTAAACTTAAATTAATCTTTTACATTACTCTTCTGGCCAGTATAGATTTCTTGTTTGAGAACGGTAGGTCTTCGGATTTACAATGCTAAAATCAGAGGTTCGATGCCCCTCGATGGGCATAGCATATAGGCTTTTCTATAAGAAAACACACACACACACGCGCTTTTGTACATATATGTAATATCCGTTGAATCATTTGCCAACAGATAAACACATGTGAGAGGATTGATACAAAATGTTATAATTGCCAATTTTGGAAGATTATGACCTTCACATTGATAAAATCATATTAAATTCGTGGAAGAAAGTACTGGTATAGAAACCACGGTAAAAACAATATTTTTATGTATGTCACGTGATACTCCTGAATTCACGAAGTAACATAAATCACAGACTCCTTTTGAAATGTTATACTTCTTATTTAACCCTAAAATTACGAGGACAGCTATTGAGGTATTTCTAGTTCCGACCAAGTTCCTGGCATGGTTCAGTTCTTGATGTACCATAATGTGTATCCGAAGATCCATGGTTTGTGTCCCACTGCTATAAAACTGCGCATTAAATTTATGGGACACGGATGCCTTATAAAAGTAACGGTGAACTTCCACTATTTGATTCGATTATCCCAAGCGTTATTTGTAGATGCTGCTGACTAGTTCACATTTATAGAAGACTAGCATAGACAGTTCTTATATAAAATAAAACAGATTTGAAGAGCAGAGTTCCAGTAGCAATCTATTATTTTGAAGTTTCTTGCAGTGTAAATGAACCAAATACTTTACAGCTTAATAAGACCTACATTAGTTTACATTTAGGGAAAACTTATGCAGATAACCCTTGTGTAGTTTTGTACGAATATCTAATGAAAACAATCAAACATTTAACATATTATCACTACTCCTGAAAGGAAAGGAAAATTAAACTAAATTATTACTGTTCTTCTAGAGATAGCATTTCAAGCTACATTTACTTGACGGTAAGTATGTGGAACATTTGTTACTTCCTGTAAGTGAAACAACACAATCCATTAATTTCATGTCTAAGGACAATAATTAATTTTCTTCTTGACAACATATTTTAGTTTAGTTAAACTAACAACCAAAGTTTTTGTGTTCCTTAAGTGAGATATACTCTATTCTGTCCATTAGTTCAACTCAAAGGGTTTATGTTTTTAACGGAAAGCTACCTGATTGTACCGTATCTACTATGGGGATTGTTTGTTTTTCTGTTTGTTTTTTGAATTTCGCGCAAAGCTACACAAGAGCTATCTGTGGTAGCCGTCCCTAATTTAGTAGTGTAAGACTAGAGGGAAGGCAGTTAGTCGTCACCACCCACCGCCAACTCTTGGGTTACTCTTTTACCAACAAATATTGGAATTGACCGTACATTATAACTCCCACACGGCTGAAAGGGCGACAATGTTTAGCGGGACGGGGATGCGAACCCGCGACCCTCAGCTATGGAGATCGAATCTGAATTTTAGTGCTATAAATTGCTAGAGCTGAAACACTGGAGAAATGATTGTGAGGAAGCATAAATTTTAAATGAATTAAAATAATTTGATCAAATAATCTAATCGCACTGGGTTTAGAAACAGGACCTAACACGTTTAACATTAGGCTTAGCAACAGGACATGGCATGTTTCACAATAGGGCTGGCAACAAAATTTAATATGTTTCACATTGGGCTAAGAAGTATAAATTAAATTTTTCACTCACGTTTAATTAAACCCAATTCAATTCTGTGCTTGTTTGAATTTGGAATATCTACGGATTTTTCGGATATTTCGTTTTGAGTCAACAAAGAGAGAACGAATTTTGTTAACCAAAACACAAGCATTCATTTATATATTTATATGCACTAAGCTGTGTAATAACAACATAGGAACGTTCTTCTGTTACACTATATATATATATATATCCACATATGTTACATACAATGTACAATAATAACGACATGAAACTTCCATTTGTTGCATTATATATATATATACACAGATAGATATAGAGAGCGCCAAATATGTGGTACTTATAGTACAATAAAGGCGATATAAAACTTCTGTTCCTTGTGCACACTGCTATGATATAGCAGATTTTGATGTAGAAAGATAACAGTTCGAAATTTCAGTCATAACTTTAAATTATACATCCCAAGGACAAAAAGAGACGATAAAATAGAGGAGTGGAAGATAAAAGATGAAGGTCCTCAAAATAGGAAAGATACATCGAAAAGTATCTTTTGCCAATTAGCAATTCATGAGCTTCTTATTAGAATTTTTCCTTGAAAAATAGTACTCTACTGAGTTAAAAATATCTAAGACATGTTCAAGCTCTCAGAATTCTCTGGAAATACGAGCAGAGTTGAATTATTGCGAGAGTAATATTATGGCAGTAAACTGAACCAGCTTTTACGACAACCTTAATTTCTATGTGACTGTCAGATCGGAAGAGCATATTGCATTTAGAAAGATTGTGAAGTGTCACCGCATCGTTGCAGTACAAGTCGCACGTTTGGTCGTGTTCTATCTCACAAACGTGCATTTTGACAATAATCCTACAGCATAGTTGTCATTGAAAAAGTTCCGTCATAAGGTTTTAATGTACACAGCACTCCATTATTCCCTGCTCTTCCCATAATTTATATAGAATACTAAACGATATTTTCCTAGTACCATTTCAACATTCCCATTATAGAGAAAATCATAAACCATATGTATTCATAGTTTCGTTACATAACTGCTTGATATGTGTTTGAAAGTTCATACCTTGACAACGTTGCTTCTATAGAAGGATTGTTATTTTTTATTCTGTCCTTAATTTATTGCTGATTTCTATGTTCACGGATTCTCACAAAATGCAACATTTTGCATTCATCGGCTTAGGTATTTGTTTCAGATATTTTTCTGGACGCTCATGGTTTTCCAGATTCATTCACATTCCTTTAAAACTCTTAATGTCCGACCTACATACATATTTATAATGTTAGTGTACGCAACTTCGATACCATGTCACTTCCTACGCCACGACAGATATTGTCAAAATCTATTTCCCACCTGTTGGAATTGTCACATAACTTGTTGTTTTACATCTAGAAAATTGTTTTACTGTATAATAGTCAACTCTTTGTAATCCTAAGTTATTTTTAAACATAAACATATTGCGTATAATAGGGTTCTATGTGTCTTGTTTACCAAAAAACTCGTTAAAATTACTCAAGAATGAAAGACTGGGTACCTGATCCATTTCGATATCCTATACTTCTTGATACATCACACTAAGAAACAAGACTTTGTTTCATAAAGGCCCGGCATGGCCAAGTGGATTAAGGCGTTCGACTCGTAATCTGAGAGTTGCGGGCCCGCCTGGTCGTCGCACCAAACATGTTCGCCCTTTCAGCTGTAGGGTCGCAATAACGCGACGATCAATCCCACTTTTTGTTGGTAAAAGAGTAGCCCAAGAGTTGGCGGTGGGTGGTGATGGCTAGCTACCTTCCCTCTAGCCTTATTAGGGATGGCTAGCGCAGATGGCCCTCGAGTAGCTTTGCGCGAAATTCAAAAAACAAAAGCAAACTTTTTCACAATTTTCGCTTAAAGTTTTACAAAGAACTGTAAGCGCATACCAGTCCTTAATCTATAAATGGTAGGCTAAAAGCAAAATAATAACTTGGTCACGCACGATTTGAAACACAGGAAATATTTGTAGATATAGAATATTAAGTTAGTAAAGTATTTTTACAAATTGTACGTTCTTTACGTTTTTGTACAATGATGAATAGCTATTTCCGCCGTTTATTTTGTAAATGATTTGAAAGTTCATGACTACAAAGAAATTCTCTAATGAAAATGCATCAAACAAAACAGTAGAAAAATATTGATGATTCTGTATGAGAGACCAGACATAAATAAATAGTATAAAAACAAAATAATTTTTCCTTAAATAATAATACTTCAATAATTTAAATATACGAATCAAAGAATATTGAAGAATTTGGAGAATGAAAAGAAATGCAAATAAAAATATAAAAGTTAAAAACGAATCTTAGAAGCTACATTAAAACAATTTGATTTCTAAAAGTGTTGAATTCATTCGGAAATTGACAACTGATAAATAAATTGAACAATCTAATTTTATTAATTTTAAAGAATTCGGGAAGATATTTTCACTTTATGAATTTCACGCAAAGCTACACGAAAACTATCTGTGCTATCCGTCCATAATCTCTCAGTGTGAGATTAGAGAGAAGGCAGTTAGTCATCATCACCCACCGTCAACTCTTGGACTACTCTTTTAACAACGAATAGTGGGATTGAACGTAACATTAAACCGCCTTTACGGATGAAAGGACGAGCATGTTTGGTGTAACGGAGATTCGAACGCACGATCCTCAGATTACGAGTCCAGTGCCTTAACCACCTGGCCGTGCCGGACCTGGGGTAGATATAGCAGCAATTAAGATAGTTGAAACGCTTGATTAGTACATTAAAGTCTCTGTGAAACATGAAAGAACCTTCGAATCCTTCTGCGGATCGTGGGTATTTTGAGCTATTAATAAATAATTCAATTTATTAATACTTTTCTCTAATACTCATGTGAAAATATCTCATATAAAA
Source organism: Tachypleus tridentatus (assembly GCF_004210375.1). Lineage (NCBI taxonomy): Eukaryota > Metazoa > Arthropoda > Merostomata > Xiphosura > Limulidae > Tachypleus > Tachypleus tridentatus. The sequence continues at coordinate 28,577,414 of NC_134836.1, forward strand.
CTGATACAATTTACATTTAATCATCTTAATCTAGTTCACACCATGACAGTTTTTTCCTTACAATTTGTTGATATGAATGGCGTTTCGTCCATTACTGTCTCTGTCGTGTCCCAAACGGTCTGGTGAGCTATGGTATGATGCTTCAGGCCTCATTAGAAATGGATACAGCAAAGTAACTGTCAATTAAACAAAATATTTGTAGCTTGTGATTTTAATTCAGAAATTAATACATTAATTAAACATTAGACCATTTTCTGTAAACATTATAGTATATACCTTAATGATTGAATTATAATTTTTGCTTAATGAACAGAAACTTTAAGCAGAATTATTTAGAAAAATTTTAATTCAACTGAATAATACTTCATCCATAACTTATACTGACAAATTACTTAAAAATCATTTCACGAGAAATATATGATGGATTGCTTTTTAAACGAACGAAATAAAAAAAATCTATATTTTATCTAATATATAGAGAAATATTATAAATCATTAGATACATATAGATATATATAATTATTTCTAAGACCTTACACACATAAAAAGTTACCTAATTTCAGAAAATAGTTACACAAGTAAGTTTCAAGTGAGACTTGTTTTTTACTGCTGATATCTTGTTTTGGGATAAAGCACATTTTCGATCATATTTGACCCGTGGTGGCTCAACCATAATATCAAATGTTTATGGCGCTAAATTTCGAAGCTTAATCCCTACAGTAGGCACAACATCAATAGCCCATTGTGTAATTTTTCGCTTAGTAACAAACAAAAAATCGATCCTATAACTTGAGTTTTAGCCAGAATTTTCAATCATTAAATAATTAAAATATTAATAATGTAATTAAGTATAAAAAGATTTTCTTATAATTTGTGAAAAATATACTAAAAGAGATTAAAGTACTACATTTCAAAAGCGTCGTTAATTTTACGAGGCAATTTGGCCTAGAAAAGGGCCAGGCGTGACCAAGTGGTTAAGGCACTTACTAAAGTAAATGGAAAAGACTTACTTTCTTCTTCAAACTTTGCTTTTGTGATCTGGGTAATGAAATTTTCAAATTTACCTATTTTTCCAGGACATTCCAGGTAGATTCAGTGCTGAGTAGCTGATAGATATTTTTTTCGAACTTACAAGAATTTCTAAGAACTTTCTAGAACGCTATAGAAGAGAATGTAGACGTTGAAGATTCAGATTACAATTTCTGAGGTGCAGCTAGTGAGAAACACCCACACTACTCCAACCAAAGAGATCTAAATGACTTGATCAGAGATCTTGGTCTAATAAAGTCGTATGCCGAGCTTTTGACATCTAGGCTCGAGGAGTGGGATTTGTTAGATGAAAGTGTGCAAGTCGTAAGTCAGAGGAAGAGTCACCGACATTACTTCTTCACTTGTCAAGACTCTGCTTCTGTCACAATGATTCCGGTCTGTGCGAGGCAATTGGAATTGCCTGTATCCCGAACGAGTGGCGCCTCTTCATTGATATCTCATCCAGAACTCTCAAAGCTGTGCTGCTACATAACGGAAATAAGTATCCGTCTCTTCCCCTGGCTCATTCGGTACACCTCAAAGAGGAATACAACAGTGTTAAGACCTTGCTAGAAGCCTTGAAGTATGATGAGTATGGCTGGGAGGTTATCAGAGACTTCAAAATGGTGGCATTTCTGATGGGTCTCCAAGGAAGCTTTATCAAGTTTCCCTGTTATCTTTGCCTTTGGGACAGCAGGGACACCGCAGCGCACGACAAGAGGAAGTATTGGTTACAACGGACTGAGTTTTTTGTGGGAATGCACAATGTCAAGTGTGAGCCACTAGTGGACATCCAGAAGGTGTTGTTCCCACCACTGCACATAAAATCAGATCTTATGAAACAATTTGTCACAGCTTTTAAAAAGGAGTTTGCAGTCTTCAAGTTCCTTCAAGACTTCTTCCGTAAGCTATCTGAGGCAAAGGTCACGATGGCGTCTTCCTTGGACCACAAATAAAGAAGATTTTGGAGTACACATAGAATTCCTCAAAAAGTTCAGTAGAAAGGAAATAAGCTTGGGGGAGCTATGTCGCAGTGGTTTGGAGCTTTTTGGGCAATTACAAAGCCAAAAATTATGTGGAATTGGTTGAGACTCTCGTGAAGAACTACGGCAAAATGAACTGCAGGATGTCCTTGACGCTCATCTTGATAACATGGAAGAATATTCAGAGAAGCAAGGAGAGCGCTTCCACTAAAATATAGTGGACTTTAAATGCTGCTATTAAGGAGCGTATAATGACAACATGGTGGGATACTATATTTGGGGGCTGATATATGAAAGTGATTTACATTACAGTCGCAAATCTCGAGAAACTACTCACTTCTTAACATTTTTGTTCATTTTTCATGACTTTAGTGTAAATACATGTAAATCTTGATTCATTAGTGGTTTTATTCAGACCTTATGTAAATGAAAATGTGCAAATTTGGCCGTTTTACATAGAAAATAGGTTAATTTCTAAATTTCATTATTCAGGTCACAAAAGCAAAGTTTGAAGGGAATAATGGCCATTTTCTGTACTTTTACAACATAAGCATTTAAGAAATAACATGCTATCCAGGAAAAAAATTTGTGTTACATAGTGTAATCCGAGGTTCGCGAGTTCGAATCCCTGTCGCAACAAACATACTCGCCCTTTCAGCCGTGGGGGCGTTATAGTGTCATGGTCAATCCCACTATTCGTTGGTTAAAGTGTAGCTCAAGAGTTGGCAGTGGGTGGTGATGACTAGCTGCCTTTGCCACTAGTCTTACACTGCTAAATTTGAGACGGTTAGCGCAGATAGTCCTCGAGCAGCTTAGCGAGAAATTCAAAACAAATCAAACCAAACCCAACAAAAGTTATGCGACTTAATTTTCTTAAAGAGGTTTTAATTTTGTTTGTTTCTTCAGTTCAGGTTGGGCAAAGTCAGTTGGTCAGTGTGCTGTATCATGAGTTCGAGATCTACTGTTCCTCTCTCGCATTTTGTACCCATCCGTGAATATATTATGGTAATGATGATCAAATCTGACTAGCTGGTCCGGCATGGCCAAGTAGTTAAGGCGCTCCACTCGTAATCCAAGGGTCGCGGGTTCGAAACGCCGTTACATCAAGTATGTTCGGCCTTTCAGTCATGGAGGTATTATAATGTGACGGTCAATCTCACTATTTGTTGGTAAAAAAGTAGCCCAAAAGTTCTTGGCGGATGGTGATGATTAGCTGCATTCCCCCTAGTCTTATTCTGTTAAATTAGGGACTGCTAGCGCAGATAGCCCTCTTGTAGATTTGCGTGAAAATCAAGAAAACAAAGAAATACGATAATTCTATTAGACTAGTTAAAGTACTGGGCGTGAAGTACGGGGAATACTGTTCACTAACATCCTTCTCTCTAGTCCAATGGCTCATAACTGAGAGTTGTTTGACACTGTGTATTACCTAGATGTTTGGGGTTTGAAGTTAACTTCGAATATGTGCGAGACCATTATATACTCCCCCTCCCATAGTTTAAGTTTAGAATGCGTTATAAAGGTAACACTCTGTGGCGGTGATAGGATGTTATTAACTGTCTTTCTTTTCTTTAGTCATTAGTTTAAAATTAAATGCGGTGACAGATTGTTTTACTCGTGTTACCGTAAGCATAAAGTAAAAATAACCCTCTTTGGGTATCAAATATCAAAAAGAGATCAAACTCTTTTATAAAAAAAAAAAAGCACTAAGTTAAAAAAATCAAAGCTGTCATGACTAAAGATCAAATTTAATGTCTTTTGGTCCCCATCAAATCCAGGATTTTTCCAAAGTTTAAATAGTCTCGACTGTTAGGCCTAAGTGATGTAGCAAGGTTGTATGATCTTCATGTATATATCTATAATTTATATTTTTTCTACATATTCATTTTCAGATTTTCAAATTAGTTCATTGTGTCTTTATAAACAATCTTATTGTACAAGAGTTTTAGTTTTCCTTGAATTTCCACACCAATCAATAAGTAGACGATAAAACCAACACCAAGTTCTTAGTACTTAATGTTCACTATCAAAGGTCATTCACCATTTCTCTGTTGCCCGAGTCATCATGTAATTTAATTTTCTTAATAAATCCAATCTCTTGAAATTACTAACTAGGGCTGCTAGCATCTTCTAATCAAAGTTAACCTGAACAACGCGTTTCCACATTAGTCTATTTATCAAATCTTCCACTTCTGCCAAGCTCTGCAATTTTCTTGACGTTTCCCTGGAAGCTTCACTTATAATGAGTTTTAAAGCCAATTGTTCCAACAGAGTTTAATACCATAGTTTGCATTCATTTTACCTTCTAGTTTATTAGGGAATATTTTAGTGTGTTTGTCATAACCTGGACAGTTAGCTCAGAACGAGCAACTTTATTCACTTTATACACTTTATACAGCTAACTGATAACTATCTCTTGAATAAGTCAAGAATACGTTCCTTCACTGTTTACTGATTAGATCTTAATCTATATCCGGAACAAACCACTTTATTCTTTCTTCACACATTATCTTGATTCTTCACTTTATATCAACAACGAATAACTTTATTTAGTGTTCACAGATTAGCCGATGTTTATCTCTTGACTCTATGTCAAGAACAAACAGCTCCACCCAGTGTTCATGGATTAATAATTTAATAAAGTGGTTTGACTGAGCTGAAAATGTGAGGAACAAAAATATCATTAGAAAGAAATATGGAGATCGAGTATTAATCGGAACGGAAAACGTTTAAAGATCTGAAACATGTGGAATGATGAAACATATAGATTACTATAAACATACAGACCATTTATGTATTTTTCCCTGCGACTTGTTTACGATACAAGTACAGTATGATGTGAAACTCCATTTCTCTTGAAAAGGACTAACTTACTTTATCACCAGAACTGACATGAAGAAATAAGGACTGTCTATCATATTACGACATGCTGTATGACAACTTCGTGTTGTACTAGAAGAGACATCCAGGAGAAAAGTGTCTATCCCTGTTGACAGAGGAAAAGTATCAGCTCTCCTCCCATATCATTGCTTCTCCAAACACCACTGTACCAGATGTTAAATCATGGACTTCTTACTCATTGCACCCTAAGTATTATGAATACTTCACATAAGAAATTTGTCATGTTATGATAACTTGCTGTTTCTAATAAACGACTTATTTTAGTTTCTTGTCGTGTTATTAGTTTTATTTTGAATATCTCACCGAGGTAGTTTTTCCGATAATGAAAATTCGATATTCCTAATAAACTTTTTGTTTCTTTGTGTTATGAGTTTGCTCAATTCCTTTTTACAAAGATACCTTATTATATACACTCGCATCCCCGTCGCGCCAAACATGCTCGCCCTTTCAGCCGTGAGGGCGTTATAATGTGACGGTCAATCCCACTATTCGTTGGTAAAAGAGTAGCTCAAGAGTTGGCAGTGGGTGGTGATGACTAGCTGACTTCCCTCTAGTCTTACACTGCTAAAATAGGGACGGCGAGTGCAGATAGCTCTCGTGTAGCTTTGTGCGAAATTAAACAAAAAAATATAAACTCTCAAAATCCCAAATTAAGGTTTCTCTTTAGACTGCGGCCTTTCGGGAAGTTTATTCGAAGGTTGGTTGCAAATCTATATCGTAACCGAAAACATGATTATCAATCTGTTCGCTGTCAATTGTCGAGTTATTCATAAACGTAATTGATTCATTACCGTCCACTGATGTTTTCTGTTCACTGATCATTGGAAAACAAAGTGATCATTGATAAGTAGAGCTATTTGAATCATATATTTTAGCATAGCATTTTCTTTTTTGTTCACACATGCATATAAGTCATTTCAATACAAAACAAATGTCAGATGTTTTGGTTTTACAGTTACTTCAAACACTTCATTCTCTTTTTCCTGTTGAATTTTAAGTTGAAAACTACATCTTGCAGCTGGTAACAACATCCATATAAGAATTATCGTTTGATCTGCATTTGTCGATTAACCGTGGCGTGAATTTCGCTACTTATTCAGGTTGACATGTCTTATTCTAGCTTAAATAAATAGTATTTTGTATTTTATAAGATATTACTGTATTTAACCTGAATGAGACAGAGAGTGAGTAATTACTGCTGTATACTGTGGTTATATTATACAAATGTTTTTCAAATCATATACAATACTGTGATAAAAGAACCAGACAACGACATGATAAAATAATACACTTGAATCCTGTTTGTTTGTGGGTAAGAACAAAGCCACACAATGGCAATTGAAACTCGGTTTTTCGCGCTATGAGTCTGTAGATATATCATTGTGCCACTAGAGGCCACGTTAAACTAAATAGTAACATTCAGTTTAATTTTTCACAACCACACTTACTTTAAAATTAGTTTCGTTACAGTTATTATTTTCATTTATTGCGCTCCCCACCAGTACAACGGTAAGTTTACGGATTTACAACACTAAAAAAAGGGATCGATTCCATTTTGGCGGGCTTAGCAAATCGCCTGATGTAGCTTTGCTATAAGAAAAATCACACACAAACACACACATTATTTTATTGTTATTGTACACAGGGTTTCGATTCCTATGCTGGGCAGAGTCCAAAGATCCTTTTGTATAGCTTTGTATTTATTTACAAACAACAAAACTTCCTACTTATCTTGTTTATTTGTAAATAGTAAATTATGATTAATCAAAATAAATACAATGCTAAAATCATGGCTTCGATTCCCCTCGGCGGACTCAGCAGATAGCCCCACGTGGTCTTTGCTATAAGAAAAAAACACACTCATAATAAAGAATCTCAATAACTAAATGACATAAAAATAGCACTAAATAGAAAAATAGAAAAGAGTTAAATAAATAAACAAATAGATATCTAAGTAAATAAAAAATAACCTAGGCACGCGTAATAACAGTGATACCAATTCTATTGTTCAGAATGTTAGCATATCTTGAAGTGATGTATAAAGATATTTTATTATTCATCACGAGATTGTGCGGTCAAAGCTGATGATCTTAAGTTGTGGTAAGTGAAAAACAGACAAAAGGATTTTTATTTGTTGTTGTAATTTTTTCAGTAGTAGACTTAATTAAAATAATAAAAAATGAAATATCATAATAATCTGAACAAATTTGTTTTAAAAATATTGGTAAACACTTTAAAATGTGTTTTTTTAAACCTTCTTTACATATTTTTTTTTTCTTTTTAGCACACAACATCACTTCTTTGAATCTGGGCAATGTTTCACTCATAAATCCAAAATTGGGGTAAAAAATTAATTTATTTATATGTATTTTAGTGTGAGCTCTAATACAAGTTGTTATTTGTTTTTGGTAAATAATCTGGGCTGACCATCCTCCTTTTCTTATCTACTGATAAACCTCCAGAACGGCTAGAATATTAATATACTAGAGTCTACAGTCAAGACAGTAATTGCTGTACTAACTATAACCGTAAATGATACTGTGGCTCTTAATGACGTGTATTGGTAAACCACACAAAAACGTCTATTCTTCTATCTCACTGCAGTCAAAGGTGTTTGATTAACACAGTGAGAGCAAGAAGCGAACTCATCGTAACCATATTTAAGTTTTGGTGAACGAAACTCCTATGATAAAGGCAAATATGTCATAAATATAATAATAATTGTGTAGGAATTGTTGTTTAATAATCTGTCTTACACTTGAATCCATAATTATCTTTGGCTAGAAAGTCATATAAGACGAAATTAATTAATTAAATGTTTTGTGTCATTGGCATTTGCCATTTAATAAAGAATCTTGAGGAATTAAGCCGACATAAGATTCTGTAATTTTCTAAAATGTTCTTTATTTATTTGGCGTTAAATGAGTTTTCTATTTCAGTTGTCTAACGTTTGTCATGCTTATTTTCTAACTACTTTCATTATTGTGTTAAATTGAAAAATATTTACTTGGAATTTCATTACAGCGCCCAAATGATAATTGATGAAATCTCTCCAATGCCACCACCATTAGAAAGTGGGTGTTTTCACTTATCTATCTTTAAACACGTCACATTTAAGCTCAAAATCTTAATTTGCAGTAAGTGTTTAAAATAAAAAATTAACGCTTAACGAATTATTCTAATCATTTTCAAACAATTCTTACAGAAAGAAAAAAAAAACAATAAATTTTCTATGAATTTCATTTCGACACATTTTAAACATAAATCGATTTCTGATTGAACCACGTGACTAAAAGTGTAATGATCAGTGAGTGGTTGGAATGCTTACCTAAGAATAATGAATATTCTTTTCCACTCCGTATATTTGTTTTGCTATTTTATCACCAAGATGAATCCCTATTTTTAAAAGCTTTGCATTTATAAAAATATCTGTCAAAGAGCATTTTTATTTATGTTTATCTTTTGATTTGGTTCAGATTTATCCAGGAGGTATTTTTAATGTAGATAAATGATATGTATGTATTTGTTACTACAAGTACCTTTCAATCGTTGAAGAAAGAATTAAACGTAAAGGAATCTCACGTAAGCCTTTTCATGATTGGCTTACTTCTTTTGTACATTTTGTGTACTTGTCACATGACAATATTAAATGTTCCAGGACAAAATTCAGTGACCGAAAAATGTTACTTTATCAAGTCAGCATTTAACGAAATCCAAAAGTGATCAAGAAATTATTTTCAGAATGTGATAATCTCACTTTCTATTCTAAAGTTTGTGTGAGGACTTAAAACTGATTACAAGTATTTTCTTTCCAAATGTTAAAGGAAAGTAAAATGTAAAAATAAGTAATAGGTTCATAGAGAATGATGATAGCAAGTTTCCTTTGAAGACTTTGAAGTTTCCTGTTTTCATAAAAGAAAGTATTAGCAATGCTCATGGCCCAGAGCAGAAGCTGGTCTGAATCACTTGAGAATTTTAGTCCTTTGATGGTAATTAAAAACCTTGAAAGGTTAAAAATAGATAAGGAGATAGAACCAGGCATTGTTTTCCATGGGCATTAAAAGTGTTCAAAAATCACACACACATGTAAATCTCTGTCGTTTTGAGGATTTATAGACAACGCACAAACACCAGAGGATCGGATATTTGCTAATGGTTAATATAAACGAGCTACTATTGCTTTTGTAGCAAGCAAAATTCTAGAAAGTCTGATTAAAGACGCTTTGCAAAATAACTTAGTAAAATATCATGTAATTAAAGAAAATGAATATGATTTCCATTACTTTAGTAATTCTTCTAAGTTTTTCAAAGGTGTCATCTTGATGAGGAAATTTTTTAAATATTTTTCTGAATATCATTGAAATAATATGGTAGTAATTTGGGGATATGATCAGTTAATTATATTAAAGGATTTGTTTTGTTTTTCAACTTCGCGAAAAGTGCTCAAGAGCTATCTATGCTAGCTATCCCCAGTTTAGCAGTGTAAGATTAGAAGGAAGGAAGCTAGTCATCACCACTTACCGCCAACTCTTGGGCTACTTTTTTACCAACGAATAGTGGAATTGACCGCACATTATAACACCCCCATGGTTGAAAGGGCGAGCATATTTGGTGTAACGGAGATTCAAACCCGCAATTCTCAGATTGCGAGTCGAATGACACGAGAGAGAAGCCAAAGAGTTGTTATTATTGAACTCCAGTCAAACTGGACCTTCTTTACCTTATATGCGTTCTAGGAGTTAGTACTTAGGTCTTTTTTTATCATACTGTCATGAATGATAGTAATATTAAAGTAGCAAATTGTTAACCTTTATATATATATATATATATATATAGCAAAGAGTATTGAGGATGTTGAGGTACTACACAATGACTTGGGTCAGTTAATAAGTTGTACTAATACTTGGAAAATCACTTTAATTATAGTAAGTGCAATGAAGTGTATTTGGGTTATTAAAAGCTGGGTTAGGCTTTTAAAATAGGTGGAAATCCATTCAGCCATGTGACTAAAATAATAATATTGTCATAGTGGTAGATAAATCACTTAAGCAATGCGGGCGAAGCTTTATTGTTACTACTGAAGCTAATGACAGAACGTATTTATTGAAATATTGAATATAAGTCCAAAGATGTAGTTATATTTCTTCATGACTAGTATGTACAATTTACTTATCTTCACTTAATAAAGGATATTCAGCTATTGGAAAGGGTTAATATAAGAGCGACTAATATGATTTCAGGAACTGAAGAGCTAGTTTACGAAAGTAGTAAATGTTTTTAATTTATTTTCTCTTCAGAAAATAAAGATATGATTATGGAAGCTTAAAAGATTATCCGGGAGATTTATCGGATAAATGTCAGTGATTTGTTTGTATTGAGCTCTGAGGACAGAAGAAGACAGGTATAATATTTAGCAAAGACAGGCTGTTTTTCAGTTAAACCAATTATATTTTCCTAACAGAATAATTGGCTTATCGTCTGTATTAATAGAGTCGAGATCCTTTCGAGAGCTTCAGTAAAGAATCTATAATTTCTGAAATATAAAGTGCAAATTCAATTTTTATTCTTTCGCTTTTTACAAGATGAATGACAAATGCCCAAATGTGTGTTTTCTTAATTTCGCGCAAAGCTACTCAAGGGCTATCTTTATCCAATTTGTAATTCAAATTTTAACCTATGGATGAAAATGGGGGCTTTACGTAATATACAATAACAAAATGAAGAGGAATTTCGCTCAATGATAAGAACCCTTTATATTTGCATGCAATTACTTTCGAAGCTTTAAGTTTTTATCAGAATAATTTATATTTACACGAAATACCCGTAGCTCATGTAATGCGATAAGAAACATATAGAAAAAAATATTATTAAATTGTACAAAAAATAGAATATTGTTTTTAAACTAAACTTAACATTCATATCACCCAAATCAAACACCTTAGCATTTTTGTTTTATTAAAATAGTTCTTGTATTAGTTCATATGAACGTTATGATAGAAATAATAGCATGCATTATATTTATCACATTATTTGAACGTCTTCGTGAGTTAAGGATTTATTATTTAGTGGTTGTAGAGATATGGGCTCGGCATGACCAGGTGGTTAGGAAGCTCGACTGTAATATGAGGGTCGCAGGTTTGAATATTCGTCACATCAAACATTTTCGCCCTTTCAGCTGTGGGAGTGTTATGACGTTACCGTCAATCCCACTATTCGTTGAGAAAAGAGTAGCCCAAGAATTGGCGGTAGGTGGTGATGACTAGCTGACTTCCTTCTAGTCTTACAATGCTAAATTAATGAAGGCTAGTGCAGGTAGTCCTCGTGTAGCTTTGCGCGAAATTCAAAACAAAAGAACAAACGTAAAGATATAGAATTATCTGTTAATTTTAAAAAATTAATTCAGTTATTCTTGCCTTACAAAGATAAAAGCCTTTTGCAATAAAATGTGAAGAAAAGAATTATAATCAATTGGTTACATATAATCAGAGGTTTTGAAAGTAGTAATATTTCGGTTGTCAATTTCAAAAGATCATTAATGAGTGAAATTTGTAAAACGAAATCATGGTTGCTACTAAAAAGAATACTGATGTAATAATTATGAGTCTATGACGTTATTCACATTGATTGGGATTATGTGGAGTCAGATAGTAATAAAATAATTCAAGATGGTTTTTCTATTTCAAACAGTCGGAGAGCCAAACAGAAGCGATGCAATAACAAATCTTCTATTAACCACTAATGAGGGTGTGGTTGCAGGAGTAGTAATAGGGGATATTTGAGAAAGAGTGATCATTACATAATTAGACCTTATGTTTGGATACAAGCTGAGATATAAATCCATGAAATTGTAGTTTCTAATTTTCTGAAAGTCAGTTATGAGGTTTTTGTTTCAATTATTTTAGCGCAGATTACGGATTATTTGCACTATGTACACTGTAAGGAACCAAACTTTGTATTTTAGCATTATAAGTATGTAAACTTACCATTGGCTCAAGTCAAGACCAATTTTGAGGCCATAAGAGAATTAAGATGTCATCGATGAATTGAGATACTGAGTAACAAGGGGATAATCGGATATGGAAAGTTTAAATAATAACTTATATTCTAAATAAACATGGTACTAAAAACCATGAAAGGGATAACAGGGAGGGACAAATGTCATCAGTTGTAAGTTTAAGGTAGGGGTGAAGATTTGAAAAACAATGAGAAACCTAGAATTTGTGTTTCAAAATAGCAAAGAATATTTCTCGCATTTTAAAATAGGGACCAGGCTCTTTAACAAATTTTTTGTTGATGTTGTTTAAGACTATAAGATGGATAAATTTTACATTTTGTATTTCTTTTGTTGGCTGGAATCATCTGAATAGTCACCTCTTGATAACAAATAGAACTATTTGGAGTTTAAATATAGATAAAGCACTAAAATCAGACATAGTCCTAACACTCATAAGCTATTTATTCTTCTTAAAATATGAAATAGACGATAGCGCTTCACACTGATCATTAGTGTTTAGTGCCAAACGAATATGTACATTTATTTATTCTGATATCTTTGTAAAATCTAAGTCTTTGAGTCTCAAAACCACATGTTGTGGTCTTTCTTTTTGTATTAAATCTAAGCATCTCGTTTCAACGATTAACAGTAATCAGCCATCATGCTAATCTGACACCTCCTTTCAATTTCCTTGATGTATTGATTAAAACTTTTCCACAAGTTCCTTGCTGACAGAACCAAAATATTCATGAAAATAATCAATATATGAGTGTAAGAAATTGATTTTCAAGCTCATATTACAACCCAACTCTTTAAATTTATTGAATATGTTATTGACAATATTTTCGTAATTTGTTTCCTAGTTGTTTTCGAAAAATTGTCAATAAATCTCCACAAAGCTGCCAACCATGTTCTTTGGATTTAACCTCATTGAAACGAAGTTGGAGTTTTTTCGCATGTTTCTCTTATGTGAACCGAATGAGGAATAGGAACATATACATATATGTTACCATTATGAAGAAGAACACCTTTCAGCCTTAATTTGGAGGTATATGAACAATCACAGACTGTAGTTCCTAACATTGGTATTAATTCAGCAATGTTGTTGCAATAAACCAATGAACGTTCTTGCATAAAGTATAGTATAAACTTTTCCTCACAATTTCTGCACCACTGAAATAATTTCCCCGGGAGAAGTTGGTTCTTAACCTAAAGTTTGAACCCCCAAAACTCTGAAGAAGCCTTGGGAAGGCCCAAATATCTCACAAAATCACTAAGTTGAAATGTGAAAATGTATGGTTCACCAGCCGTTTTAATTTGAAAATAATCTCTATCATTATTTCTATTGACATGAGGTTCAGAATCAGATGGAAACTGTATCAAGAATGTCAATGGTGTAGATACAGGTCATGAGTAACAGGTCTTAATGCAGACTGGAGATTAGAATAAGAAATGTCTTTTTCATTTCGAGTGTTGTATCCTGACACATTACATGAACAAAATAGTAGCCATCTCAGTCGTTTCCAGGCTCAGACCAGACCATTGCAATTTCAAAAGGCAATGTGTTTTTCTTACCATTAGCCCATTGTCTCAACTTTTCGACGAAAACGTTCCCAAGTTTTATTTCAGAATACCTGGAAAAGTTTTTTTGATGAATTTGTAATTTTTGCCATTGATTCCTTGCAACAAATTTAAAACAAACAGAATATGTTTGGGTCATTTACATATCTTCTTGTTGCTATAACAACAAGTAAATAATGATGAAAAGAAAAAAATAATGTTAAGGCTTACGCACAAACAATTACTATCAAGAAATGACACGTCAAGCAGCCTGTTAATCTTTTATTTACATGCGGCGTGTTTTTTCTGGGTTATAAAACAATCGATAGGACTTTCAAGTTGCGATTTGCCTAAAAAAAATATAACCAGTAATTTTGTTTTAAGTATAACAAAACGTGATGTGATTTCAGTGAAAATGATTCACTTTTGTTAAAGTACACATGACGTTCTGTGAAAATTCTGTACGTGATGGAAAAAGAAAAGATTGCAATTTTAGAATTTCAAGGAACACGGATGTCTGTAGAACATGTAATAATTTCAAGACAATAAAACCATTGCAGACCTATGTTATTTGTATTTACATCAGTGTGATATCACGGAATTTATATGTGGTGATATGTTCCCAATTTCTGATATGTATAGAGATGTATGTTAACCCGTATATGCATTATTCAAAATCTAATTTTGGTGATATTATTCTATGGTTTTCATTTCCATTCTGAATAAGATATTTTGAACAAGTATTTTGTCCGTTACTTTGTCCATTACTTTGTTATTTGATAGAACGCGGGTTTTGTTGACGTTATGCCAAACAAATACGTAAGAAGTTTTCCTTTAAATATAGAATCACCAAAACTCAGTTCAGAATGACGAACTACACAATATATATTCGATATTTTATTGGTCACTGAAATCTCTTTCCCGTAACTTCAATGTTTAGCACTTACTCTTATATAGGTTATATATATTTATACAAGATGATTATAAATCGATAAACCTAATTATATCTTAAAATCTAATTGAGAACAAAATTTTATCAGATGTACATTGAGGATCATAAGTGGAAGAAAGTCTGGATATAGTATAGCATTTCCAGACCATTATCACGTGCATACTTCATTTTTGTCGCAAACCTAGTAGTGTATATTTTCTCTTTCTTTCAACAATACCACAATAGCTATTTGAATCAAAAGTGTGTCAGTGTCACGTGTCAATGAACACTGTCCAGAACAGATGATGTCTGCAGCATCCTCGTTAAGGAATAAACTTCATGTGATAACTGAAACTGACTGACAACATGCTGACACCGACTGTTGCGGTTTATGAGACGCACTTCACTATTACTAAACTTTCCTTAACAAAAAAAAAATCAATCTGTCTCTGGTAAAATCCAATTCCTTTTGGCCAAATGTTTTGTAGAATGAAGTCATTTTAAAAATATATCTTTCTTTATGAGTAGATATACAATTGTCTTGTATTAAAAAAATTGTGAGAGGCTGAAGAGAAGGTGCAGCTGTAAATTATTTTTGTATGCATTCAGTGTGTCTTTATCTTTAACTAATATAAAAATGTGTGTTTATGACAGGCCAATCATAACCATAAATACTCACAGAAAAGAATGAAATTTGTTTTTGCACGTTTTAATGCTGTAACATTGTCTCATTTTAAAAGATTGGTCGTATTGTCCAAATGGTCATAATATATTTTATTGAATGTTCAATAAATGTTCAAGAAACCTGAATATAACAATTTTTCATCTGAAATGAGATAATACTAGTTTGTTTTATTTGTCTGAACCATCCATTGTTTATACAACTATGCATAATATGTCTAAACGTTTTTGACGTTACAACTCCGCATACACAGCACAGGTATAAAACATTACTAGAATTAGAATTAGTACATATTTATGAAAATATAAACACATTCTGGAAGGACAAAAAAGTTAGTCCTAATTTACTTAAATAAGTTTAAGGTTTAATTATTTGTTTGTTTTTTTCGTGGTATTTGACTGGCATGGCCTAGATATTAGTTTTACGGGTTGCTTTTCTGAAGAACCCACTCCGCACTGTCAACTGAGGACACGATATAAAAATGACATTCAATTCCACTATTCGCTTAAGGTGGCAAGTACTGCTAAGTGATTGTCCTTATCCTAAGCAGTAACTGCTTGCCATTACACGGGACAGAAGTTCTTGATTCGGAGTGGTATTGTGTGAACCCTACGAAACTTTGATCTGTCTTTTAGTACAGGTGTCACATAAGTTGCTGGCTACATTTAAAACTCCAGAGACTTCTCATTCTAAAGATATCGAAGAAAACAAAACAATAAAATCTCATGAAACTTTTCGATATTAATAATGCGTTTTATATGTTAATTAAACTTTGCCAAAATATAGAATATTAGTGAATAGTAACAAAGACTGTGGAAACATCAGCTGCCTCTTATTTAGACACTTGGTTTACTAAACAATAAATGAACACTCTTGAGAATACAAATTAATTATCACCATAACGTCATATGTTTATAACCCTTTCCTATAAATATAGCTATAGCTCGGTAAAAAAGGACAAGCGTGTGCTTAGAAGTAAACTTCACTCGGACTATGTTTGTTTATTTGTTTTTTTAATTTCGCGCAAAGCTACTCGAGGACTATCTACGCTAGCCGTTCTTAATTTAGCAGTATAAGACTAGAGAGAAGGCAACTAGTCATCACCACCCACCGTCAACTCTTGGACTACACTTTTACCAACGAATAGTGAGATTGACCATCACTTTTGAAAAGGCGAGTACGTTTGATGCGACGGGAATGCAAACCCGCGACCCTCAGATTACAAATCGCGCGTCTTAACCCACCTGGCCATGCCGGGCCCTTGGACTATGCATCGTATTATTTGTGTTTCGTTGCCTATTCCTGCAAGAACGCAGTGTGCATTTTGAAGTTTAAATCTACAATCTAATGCTAGTACTACATTCAAATCAGTCGCATAAAGTGCTTTATAGTCCAAACATAGAAGACCGTGAGTTGACCCCTAGGTCAGTTGTTTTTCACAACATTATTCTCATCTACGTTTGAAATATAATAGGAAGGACAGAACAGCTACAGAGGTTACCAGTTATATTACTTAAATCGAACCCTTTCCAGTGTTCTGCAATGGATATAACTTCATTTCAACTTTTTGTGTTGTCCCATGTGTATTTGATCTTCTTGTCCATCATTGGTTCGTTGCTCACGAATGTGTTGTTGATTAAGATTTATTTATTTTATTTGTTTGATACACAAATTGCTATATGTGTTATAAGTCCTCCGACTAATTATTAACATCATATCTATCTCTTCCACCTGACCACCAGTGACACAGTCTGTGGATTCACATTGCTAGAAACCATTGCGAAGCTTTGTGCTTAATTCCAAACAAACAAACTATTATAGTTACCATTACTGCACTACGCAATTAGATTGATGTAGATAAATTAGATTTTTGAAATAAAAATTTAGTCAGTTTTTATCTTACATAAGTTAATGTTGTATCATTTGTTTTGTAACTATATACACACAAATATATACGTTTCTGTAGAAACAAACATATATATATATATATATAGAGAGAGAGAGAGAGAGAAACACTTATATCTATACACACAAGTTAGAGTGAAATATTGAAAAACAGTTATACCTAGCTGTATGAAAATCCCTACAACTGTTTGTCACCTAGTACATTAAAGTAGTCAGCACTTATGTATCCACTTCTTTGCCTCAGTACGTTAGAAGTTCAATATTGTAATACAAAGCTTCTCCGTTTCATATCAGTAGATCCAGACATTTTGTGATGTTTGCCTTGTCTTATTCAGAAGGATTTTTTTTTATATTTTATATCGCTGATTTGACAAACAGCCTTTCGAAGCATTAGAAACTTAGCCAACGTGAATAACGAAAGCTGTGACAGGTAACGATTACCGTTGAAATGCACTTAAAACAACGACGGTTGAAAGATTCAAAACTGTTGGTTCTTGAAAAAGTGTATTTTGAAAGTGCTAGTGCACTTTAATAAATACTTTTGAAAAGCTGTTTATCAGAAAACACAAACATTTTTCAAAACAGTTTTCTGATAAACAGCTTTTCAAAAGTGTTTGTTTTTTTCTGAAAAATTTGAATATCAAATATTAAAATCAAATTTCCTTTAAAATTGTTAACGCTTTTTGACAACTTCTTTCCAAAATTATTAGTTTTTTTAATAAATTTCTTTCGAAACTGTTTATGCTTTTTGATAGTATCTTTAAAAAATACCCGTTCTGTTTGATAAAGTACATTTTCAAACTGTTAACTTGTTTTAAGAAAGTAGTTTTAAAATGTAGTTTTCTACAAAGTGCCTTTCAAAAGTGTTGATTCTTTATATTAAAGTGTCTTTTGAAACTGTTAATTTTTGATAAAGCAGCTTTTAAATTTTTTTCGAATCTCCGTCACACAAACATGTTCGCCCTTTCAGCCGTGGGGGGCGTTATAATGTTACGGTCAATCCCACTATTCGTTGGTAAAAAAGTAGCCCAAGAGTTGGCGGTGGGTGGAGATGACTAGCTGCCTTCCCTCTAGTCTTACACTGCTAAATTAGGGACGGCTAGCGCAGATAGCTCTTGAATAGTTTGGTGCGAAATTCAAAACAAAACAAACAAATATATGAAGCTTTGTGTATTTATACATGTTGTATACGGATGGTTTAAATTATGTGTTTATGAGTACATCTTGTTATCTACAAGATTTGTCTTGCTAACATTAAATAAGTAAATTGACCACTTTTGAAAGAAATTAATTTTGGGTCATTAGATTAGTTCTGTAAAGATAAATATATTTCTATTTTATATTTATAGTAAAGTTACCACAGCTATTTGTTGCCGACTGTAATTTTGAGCTACAGACCTATGTTTGTGCATTTGCCTGTATGTTTATATATCTCCCTGTATAGATACTAGCTTGTCTGTCTTTCTACGTGTTTATTTGTCTGTATACATATATATATATATCTATATATTTGTTATTATATCTCTCTATTTATCTACTTATTGGCCCGGCATGACCAGGTGGTGAAGGCACTCGATTCGTAATTTAAGGGTCGCGAGCTCAAATCCCTATCACACCAAACATGCTCGCCCTTCAACCGTGGGGGCATTATAATGTGACGGTCAATCCCACTATTCATTGGTAAAAGAGTATCCTAAGAGTTGGCAGTGGGTGGTGATGACTAGCTGTCTTCCTTCTAGTCTTACATTGCTAAATTACGAACGGTTAGCAAAGATGACCCTCGAGTAGCTTTGCGCGAAATTCAAAACAAATATATTTATTTGGATAAAAATTAATTAATTTTTAAAAGAGTATATATATAGAAAGGCTTAAGAAAAGTTATAAAAAAACACGATGACTCACTTCATTAAAGAAAATATATTCATTGTCTAAAAATCATTTTTCACAGATCAACAAGTTTTTCATATTTATCGGAAAACTTCACAGAGGCTTATATTAAGGTTACTTTTCCCTCTTAAGAGCAACCTAATAACCGAAAACTAAAGTGCTTCCACGAAACTTTAGACAACAGAGTATGTACACTTTTGTTGTGCTCGCTATAGTAGAATTAAATCAACGACTTTAGTCTTAACACATAGGAGAACTGTTTCTCCTCAACATCTGACCAAAGAAAACTTATTGAAAACGATTAATCTTACAGTAAGATTTCTTAGAAGCTGGAAGAAAAGAATAAATTGACCTGTACTTGTTACTTAGTGTCTAAAGGTATTTAATAACAAGCAAGCTGACGAATCTTCCTGAGAGGAAGGAAACAGAGTTTGTTAACTAGCAGCATCAGTTTCCTCCTTATTTTGTCAAACAGTGACTCCACTCACAAGATATGGGAGGGAAGGAGAACTGTCTGCTCTAAGTCTATCATGAAAAAGACTCGTGACAAATACGACATGGATTTAATGTAGGTTTGTCACTTTCGCTAAAGGAGCGGACGTTATTCGTTGCACCACAAAATTTGGATCGAGTATGTCTCATTTTCTGTGGGTCTGCAGTGTCGCTTTGTCTTAGACAAATAAATGAATGTGAATAATGGGTTTTGACTGTCACTCTTGTAATGCATCTTTGGCTCTAAAGCTATACCATGATAACAGATAAAAACAATGCGTATAAATGATCTTACGTTACTTATATTAAAGATAGCTGAAGTACCTGCCGTTTGACAAGTGAAATAGTTGGCTTATAACAAAGCATTAGAAACTGTATTTCTATTTAAGTCTTAACTTAATAAGCACTAAAAGTGCAATAAAAATACGTAAAGATACCAATACTATTATTTCCCATAGATCCCTCTGTTAGTCTGCCTATGCGTATATACATAAACACTATTGAAATTGTTTTTGTTATCATTAGAAAATGCATTATAATTTATTAAATACCTATAGGTTTCAATTTCATGACATAATTACTTATGTTTCTAAACACTATGCTAATGTTATATTATGAGGTGTGTATTAAAATTATAATTAGTTCCTGTTGAAACATAATAATACATATTTCTGGTACAAACACTCGGTAGTTTCACACAAGGCCAAAACATAAGTTCATGGATTCCCAGAGTTCAGTTACAGTTTAGCTATAATTTTAAACAAATGACTACTCATGTTTCTACAGTTTCCGACATCTAACCACTTGGCTTATGTTTCTACATTTCTAGAATATGACCACTTGGCTTTTGTTTCTACATTTTCAGAACCTAACTACTTGACATATGTTTCTGCAGCTTCTAGCATTTGACCACTTACATTTTTACAGTTTCCAGCATCTAATCACTTGAGTTATTTATGTTTCTACAGTTTCCAGCATCTGACTATTTAGTTTATGTTTGTATAGTTTATATCGTTTGACCATTTAACTTATATCTGTCTAGTTTCCAGCATCTGACCACTTGTTTACGTTTGTACAGCTTCCAAAATCTGACAAACTGATTTATGTTTCTTCAATTTCCTGCGTTTTAACATTTTTGTCAGTCCACGGTTTCATCAAAAACTGCGCCCACCGTTAATATATAACAATTTTACAGAAACAATAAACGAAAGTGAGCGATTTCTGAAAGAGCAAACGATAGAATCTGAAAAGAAAATTGAAACATTTATTTCCAAATCGGGTAACACGTGCAAAAAGCACCAAAACAGAAGTGTAAAATCACGAAATACTTGGTCTCATCCAATGATATATTAAGTCTTAGAAATGAATTCAAGTGTAGTATTCATATTAAATATTTGCTTCTCCAACTTTTAGAGGTATCGTAAATAATTATCGTGTATGTGTGTGTGTGGATATGAACTTTGATGTAATTATTTTTTCTATTTTCGTTAGTTTCTGTGTGTGTGTGGATATGAATCTGGATGTAATTATTTTTTTCTATTTTCGTTAGTTTCTGTGTGTGCGTTTTTTCTGGATTTGTTTATTTCTTGTTTGTCTGTAAGCTGTTAATACTAACTTTCGATTAGAGCAAACTATGTAACTTAGATCTAAACCTTTAAAGATAACTTCATAAAGAGTATTGTTTATTAAATAAACTATCCGTACGTTTGTACTTATAAAAATTAGAATGCATTGTCTCGTCAGTTGGGCTAACTCACTGTTAACGATATTGTTGGCCCTAATCTCAAATATTCATGACGAATATTCTTAAGAAAATTAATAGTTAACAATAAAGACTTTACAGTTTATAGTCACTTTTAATAATAGTCGTATAGTATAAAGAACTTACATTTAACAGTAAAAAAAACTATACTGCATACAAAAGTATTATCTAATAATATATTTTATAAAAACATATCATTTTATAATATAGAAAACACTGTCGTAAAATATAATATATATTTATAAAATTCTACTTTATGTATTTAATATTTAATCCTTAGTTTACCAACTCGGTTTTATACAGTTCACTACCGATATGGTCCATACGTTGCATTATACTTAGTAATTTCATGATATAACATTAAGTGTAAAACTGACAATAAAAAATTTAGTGATCCACTTTTTTTCTTATATAAAATACACATGGAATTCTAGCAGTAATTGTCCCCTGGTGGTACAGCGGTAAATCTGCGAATTTACAACGCTAAAATCAGGGATTCGATTCCCTTCGATGGACTCAGTAGATATCCCAGTGTGGCTTTGCTATACAAAAACACACCCAGCCGTAATTATTCAACTATTAATGTTATTTTTGTTTATAGTTTTTAAGTTTGATACAATGTGTTATTAGAGATAACAAAGGTTTCACACACTACTCCTTTCAGTGACTCAACAACAAATTTGAGGGCTTGTGACACTAAGATTCAAGCATTGATAATCATAATGGGCAAAGCCTAGACATCTCGTTCTAGCATTTCTGTCAAGTGAAGATTACATGTGTATCAAGTAAAAGTAATTTGTGACGTTTGTAAACTTGGATCGTTGATAACGTATTATGTTCCAGACCAGATATAAAACTCAATATTGTTTGTAAGTTTGTAAAATTCTTGTTAAAACCATCATATATAATAACTATTAGTAATAACTGTTATTATAATTTTATTATTATTTTATGTTAAAATAAATTAGTTTTAAGTGTATCGATCTTGTTGGAAAATATCATAAATTGTATACATATTAACATTTAATTAACTTCTGAGTTAAAATTAAAATTTCCGACTGTTTGAAGTTTTAATATGTAGTATATAACACAATAAATCGCAAATAGCCCTTGAGTACCTTTGCGCGAAATTAAAACAAACAAATTCGTCCGAGATAAATTATAACGCGTAACAACATGTTTGTTATACAGACAGCTTGTGAAATATTTCGCTATCTATTTTAATTCCTCAGTTATTAGCTAGAGAAGACTAATCCCAAATAATAATAGATTTATGTCAATATTTTGTATGATGAGTAATCATATACTAGTAAATACAGAAGTAAGTTTTACAGTAATTATGTTCAATGGTTTGCAACATTCTCCTCTCATCAGGAATCTACTTCACATAATTTATCATGCACTACGATACGCTCACAAGCGACAACGTGGAGAAAATCTTCAAAACAGCGCTTTGTAATGAGAAATCATTACAAGAAAAGTTTACTGTTATTTGTTATAAATGGATTAATATTTGAAAGAGCCATTTTGTGTTTGTGTAATTGCGTTATTCTGGTAATTGAATAAAAGTGTTTTATCCTGATAAGAATGCTATGTAATAACTTCCAAAGTTGAATAAGTGAAGGAAAGGCTACAATTCTTCGCTTAGCCTTAGTGACATTGCTGCAGTGGTATTATATCTAAGGATTATAAGTTTCTCCTTTCTGCCTGTTCAAATCCTAGTAACTCGCCAGCGTTTCCTGTTACTCAATAATCCTCAGATGGAAGAATGCTACCAGAAGTATACTGTGAGGTCGAAATATGTAGAAATAAACTATACAGTCAAAGCTATATTTTTAAGAGGGTGAGTTACCATGGAAACGCTTGGTAATTAACTGATGATAATAATTCTAAGTGATGTTAACCATTTTGGTCACCTCTATTTCACACATCTGTATTTTCCTAGCAGCATTGTTTTGTTATTTACTTATTACATTCTTTCAACATTCACTTTCTTACACTAATCAAGTCTCTTCACCGTTAAGCAGTCGGCCTTCACAGAAGATAACACATTGATATGCAAAGCTCTATCCAGAGGTTTGACGTATCCAGATTCCTTATCTGTAGTACAATTTTTACACATAGTTGCTGTCACCCTTTAGCGTGTTTGATCAAAGTAATTACGATAGTGTTCGATAAAAACAGCGCGATAAATTTTATTTTATGTTAATAAATGAATTAATTATTTATTACACCAATTACAATGCCGAATAATTATTTCCTAGATCGTCTTATTCAACATTAATTTAAAAACTTTATCAACAATTACTGTCAGTTACCGTTGTTTTTCTTTCCTTTGTGATACAAGCTTGTCCTAGGTAAAGATCTGTATGTAGGATCCGGCGAACCGGATTCAGATTCGTGCCCTTCCACAAAGTATTCCTCTCATTTGAAGCTATGAGTGTGTTATAAGAAGAGCAATCAGTTCATTAACGTACATGGTGGATGGTAGGTATACTGACTGTCTTACCTACGGTTAGTAGGCCCGGCAAGGCCAGTTGGTTAAGGATAAATGTTACAAGTAGTATGTTTTCGTTTTTAGAATACAATAGATAACTTCAATCAATTTTCCTAGTTTGTGCCAACCAGTTTTGCATTTGTTTGCCGTTGCGTTGAGCTATCTGGATTTTCTTCGTATTTAAACAAAAGGTACAATTCCCTCTTGTTTAAATCGCTAAATTCTTATAAAAAGTATACATAATTTTCAAATATATAAAACTTTTATGTCAGTAGCGTTCGTGGCCAAGGAGGGTTCGGAGCTTACGAGGACGGTTCGGAGCTTACTTATCGTGTACGCATTTGAAAATGAGGTTTTGCCTATAACTACTAAAATAAAACAAAATTAAGCTCAGCATTTTGGTGTAGTAAGTACTGTGTACGTATGATAGTTTAATCATTTTGGCAAGAGTAGCCCAAAAGTTGACTGTGATTGATGTTGACCAACTGCCTTCCATCCAGTTTATAACTGCAAAACTATGGAGAGCTGATATTCCTCGTGTAGCTTTGGACATAATCAAACAAAAAATGAGTAACGTTCAGAAATCATGAACTATTACTGTATCTAAATGCTTTAAATAATATTAACAATTGTTTCAATAGAAGACCGGAAGTTCTAGACTATTAGTGGCTGAGATTTAAATATATATATATATATATTCAAAATTGTCCAAAACCATAAGTTGTCATTCTTTATCAAATATATGAAATAACATTTGTATTTAATTCAATATTCTCTGGAAGTCATAAACATAATGCCTTCCGTTTCCTCTTTTTTTCATTGCATTCGGTATAATAAGTGAACAAATGAATGTCATTACTTTCATTTTTTGTCATTTGAAATACTCGTATTAGTCAATCCATATTAAATTGCTCTAAATGTTTAGAGGCCGACTGTTATGCACTATACAAACAGGAAACTGGATATTTGCGAGCCAAGAAAATAAATATCTCATACATATTTAATAACTTCAATAGCTTTACTATTAAGGATATTTTTTACAGGATTTTGAAATATTCTAAACATTGAAAGGAGTTTTGGTCGATAAAGTACGTTAGGTCCTTATATCACAAAAAGGTAATTGTAATATATACATATATATATAAGTTGTTAAAAACTGAATCGTCTTTGTAAATTCAAAAAGATCTATCCATTTGTTTCAGCGTTTATGGAGGAAAAACTTTAAGTACTACGAAATTTCCGATGGCGTCCTGTATTAGTTTAGGCCTTCATGTATTTCTGATGAGGTTCTGTGTTTTGAGGCAATATTTTGATCTGTCATAATGGAAATCTTCGTGTGTTCGGAAGGCGTTTTGATCTGCTAATGAAAGTCTCTTTTCGTGTGTTTCGGACGAGATCAAATGTTTGTTTTTTTCAGACGGTGTTTTGATTTGCATGCGGAAATCTTCCTGACGATATCTTGTGCTCAGGGATCGAACGTTGTTTTCAAACACTAAAACAGTCGAGTGGGTCTGTTGAACCATCGTGAAAGAAAACCCCAGTAGCATTTCTCGCACGTAAAATAGGTTTAAGTAACACTAGAAACTGGAACAAGTCGTTAAAATAGAAGATTCTAGTTTGATTGTGATTTGTTCTCTCATTACCAGAACCATTCACTAGAGACACCCTGTGGTAAAAATAGCGACTCAAACACCATTCATAAAGTTATAACTTTGTTTTACATTGAGGTTCCTTTACCCTTTGGGATAACTGAAAACTCATTAAAATTTCCGAAATTCACAAGTAAATTATCTTTATTGGCTTATAATGAACCACTCTTTACGGTTAGTCGAGATTAATGTCAGTCTTAACCCGTCAAGTGCTTGCACTATTTGTTTTAATTTTTTGCGGGAAAGTATTTTTTCTTAGCAATATAACAAACTTTGTGTCATTTATTTAAATTTGTATGAATGGAGTGTAGTTATGTGTAAGCTATTTCTAGTACCTTTGTCTCGCTCCAGTACTTAACACTTCAAGAGTGCTTCAATCTACTACTATTTTCTTTTAACAAATACAATTACCGTATTATATTTCAACAAATTATCATCCATGTGCTTGGCTCTTAGGTTCAACCTTTTGTAAACTACTTGTGGTTATGTCTCTAACGCCGAGAAATTTGAATAATCAAATAACTGACTACCGAAGATAATTCGTCAGATTTTTCAATTAGAAATAATCAACTATTTAGATGTTGTATATTATTACGATCCTCGTAATGATCAGTTAAATATAATAGAATATTCAGATGTTGTAGGTGGCGCTGGATTCGTTAAATGTAACTGGATTAGTGTACTTGTAAGTTTGTTTGTTTTTTGGAATTTCGCACAAAGCTACTCGAGAGCTATCTGTGCTAGCCGTCCCTAATTTAGCAGTGTAAGACTAGAGGGAAGGCAGCTAGTCATCACCACCCACCGCCAACTCTTGGGCTACTCTTTTACCAACGAATAGTGGGATTGACCGTCACATTATAACGCCCCCACGGCTGGGAGGGCGAGCATGTTTGACGCGACTCGGGCGCGAACCCGTGACCCTCAGATTACGAAGCGCACACCTCAACGCGCTAGGCCATGCCAGGCCGTACTTGTAAGATATCGATAGCTTTTGACGAATTTGTAATGACGATATATTGAGCTAATGAAGTTAGATCCTGAAGATATAGGTCGTTATTTTATTCACGTTTATAGACATACTTTATAGCTGGTTAGATTCTTTAGATTTATCAATTAAACATAGTTGACAAATTAGATTTAAAATGGTTAGCTTCCTCTAATTCTTCGGTTAAATATAGTCAATTTTTTAGATATTGCAGATTATTTCGATTCACTAAATAAACACAATCAAGAAGTGATATTTATCGGTTATTGGAGAACTTCCAATCTTCTGTACGAACCTTCAGTAAAATTTTATATTCTGGTTTATTTCTATTATACTTCTATTTTAAACCAACAATCGTATGATAGAAATTCTCCTGTAAAGATCCAACTTCTCTCCTAAGGGATATATTCAAACGTCCTTCAACAAATCATAGAGATAAACTTTACTGAGCGAAGATACCACATGCCTCACGAACAACTTGTGTTGTCCATGGAATCCCTAAATGTTTGAGAACTATTCTCATGAAACGAGTCGTTATAGTGTGTTTATCAATCAAGAAGAAATATAATCTGTCGGGTTAACAAAAATAAATATTTAAAAGTGGTTTCCGAAACATTTATAAGTACAGTTAGTTCGTAGATGTTCTGTTACCATCAGACTGTGCTACAATGAACTATCACGTTATTTTCTCAAAAAACAGATTTGCATAAAGAAAATATTCGAATACGTGTGTGTGTGCATTTAATACTTACTAAATCTCTCCCATGCATATTGTGTGTAAATAAAGGTATTGTTAAAATAAAGAGAAATGCATTGGTTCTTACGAATTTGAAGACTCATTGGACGGATTAACGAGCAGACATTTTCCAACATATGTTTTTTTTTTTAGACCAACAGTCGACGAAACAATCTAATATCAAAAAAACTGCACACAGAATCACGACGTTAGGCGTAACCCCTCCTGGCTCTAATTGGAAACATTTATACTGAAATTCTCTCCCATCTTTCCTGGAATATTAAACACATTATTTCACTGGATTATGTCGATTTCCGTTTAGGGTCAAATAACCACGGTCTAAAACATTATCCAAAAGAACGAACGAAAGTGTGAATAAATATTTTCATCTATCAGATCCTGGGGGTAATGTCTGTCTGTGTTAAATTCTCGTGGGATTGTTTCTTGCATTCGATTTCCAGCTTTGCTAGAGCTGTGACAGGTTAGTTATATCGGCTGCAATAAATTATGTAAAGTCTCGTGTTATTAGTTTCATGGGTTTCAATACATTATTTAAAGCTTATACTTGTTAGTTTCATAAATAATAAATTTATATATTATTTATTTATTTATTATAATTTTAAATTTATATATTATTTTAAATATATTAAATTTACTTAATTATTTATTAAATTTATTCTTTAAATTTTAAAGAACATAAAAAGTCACCTTCACACGTTTTCGAACACTGCAAGTCAAATAAACACAACATAACCATAGAAAACACTCAAATACTAAATAAAGAAACAAACATTAACAAACGCAAAATTAAAGAAGCCTTACTTAAACAACAACGTAAACCCAAAATAAACCAATATAAAGGAACGCCTTTATACCTATATTAATAAAATAAAATAAATAAAATTATATATTCAAACATCTAACACCGCCCTCTACATTCCGACACTCATTTACACAACCCCTTCAAACATGTGGTCACTCCTCTATGTAAAATATTTTCTCAACCCAAACGAGCCGTTTTTGCATATAAATTTATTACTGTTGGTTTCATGGGTTTTAGTACATTATTTAAACTTATATTTGTTCGTTTCATGGGTCTTATTATTTATTATTTTAAATTTATACTTGTTGATTTCATGGGTTTCAATATATTATTTTAAATTTATACTTGTTGATTTCATGGGTTTCAATATATTATTTTCAACTTATACTTGTTGGTTTCATTGGCTTCAATATATTATTTTCAACTTATACTTGTTGGTTTCATTGGCTTCAATATATTATTTTCAACTTATACTTGTTGGTTTCATGGGCTTCGATATATTATTTTCAACTTATACTTGTTGGTTTCATGGGCTTCGATATATTATTTTCAACTTATACTTGTTTTCATGAGCTTCAATATATTATTTTAAACTTATACTTGTTTTCATGAGCTTCAATATATTATTTTAAACTTATACTTGTTGTTTTCATGAGCTTCAATATATTATTTTAAACTTATACTTGTTGTTTTCATGAGCTTCAATATATTATTTTAAACTTATACTTGTTGTTTTCATGAGCTTCAATATATTATTTTAAACTTATACTTGTTGTTTTCATGAGCTTCAATATATTATTTTAAACTTATACTTGTTTTCATGAGCTTCAATATATTATTTTAAACTTATACTTGTTGTTTTCATGAGCTTCAATATATTATTTTAAACTTATACTTGTTGTTTTCATGAGCTTCAATATATTATTTTAAACATACTTGTTGTTTTCATGAGCTTCAATATATTATTTTAAACTTATACTTGTTGTTTTCATGAGCTTCAATATATTATTTTAAACATACTTGTTGTTTTCATGAGCTTCAATATATTATTTTAAACTTATACTTGTTGTTTTCATGAGCTTCAATATATTATTTTAAACATACTTGTTGTTTTCATGAGTTTCAATATATTATTTTAAACTTATACTTGTTGGTTTCATGAGCTTCAATATATTATTTTAAACTTATACTTGTTGGTTTCATTGGCTTCAATGTATTATATAAAAATTCGACTTATTGATTTCATAGGTTTAAAAGCAATTGGTAAACTTTCGACCAATTATTTTCACGGATTTCTTTACATTATGCATTTCCATTACATTTCTCCTATTTTTCAATATTTCATAAAATAGTTGAGTTGGAGACTGAAAATCAGAGAGTTTCAGGTTCAAGAGGTGGTGCTATCAAACTATTTGCATTTTGAGCATTGGATGTGTTACTTCAATCCTGCTTACTGTTATGAATAACTACTTCATCTCAGCCCACCTGCTCATCAAAATACTCATCACTTAACAGACTACAGAGACTCAAAGCATAAGAATTATGAGTATAGAGATAACACCTACAGTTTTAATACATAGGCATAAGATAGTTATTACAATATCTAGTTACGAAAAGTACTTAAGGTTGTTCTTATTAAATAAACACAGACCAGAAAAACAGTATATGTAAGTTCAGCTTAATAACAACACATGGACATCACCATTATTTTGCTTATTTAAATGCATACATAAGAAACTCTACACACTATACTGACAACCCATAAGAAACTCTACACACTATACTGATAACCCATGAGAAACTCTACACACTATACTGACAACCCATAAGAAACTCTACACACTATACTGACAACCCATAAGAAACTCTACACACTATACTGATAACCCATAAGAAACTCTACACACTATACTGACAACCCTATCGTTTCTCATATACAAACACACACGTTTCCAGTACAATATCCAGTACAATATATACTTAAATATTTAATAAGGATTAAACTCTATAAACTCCTACTAGCAACACCGTCGTTTCCTATTCGGTTTGAACTGATTTATATTTTATATGCAAAAACGGCTCGTTTGGGCTGAGAAAACACTTTTACATAGAAGAGCGAACAACGTTTCGACCTTCTTCGGTCATCGTCAGGTTCACCGAAGAAGGTCGAAACGTTGTTCGCTCTTCTATGTAAAAGTGTTTTCTCAGCCCAAACGAGCCGTTTTTGCATATAAATTTTCTCAACAAGTGGGTTTCTCGTCATCACTGATGATTTATATTTTATTTCGATATTAGCAAAGTGTATATTTCTCAAAATAGATAAAATTCAGTTCGAGGGTTAAACAAATTTCAGTTTTTTCAATACCTTAAACTAGAAATTATGCATTTATTACGTTGGAGAAGAAATTAAATGTTACCCTGTAGGTTGTACTGTTTTGATATCTTGCTCCACATTGTCATAGATATTAAAATAAACCAGTGTTCAATGGTACACAGTAAATATTGAAACACGACACTGTTCCTGGTTTCAAAGTATGATAAAACACTTATTTAATATTTTACTGTATAAAGATGAGAAACCTTGATAGAAAGTATATTCTCATACAGATAACATCTACCTTAATATTTTATGTATTTCTTAATAATTCATGTCATACTCTCAACGTTACATCTTTCTTCCTGTTGAATATATTTCTTTATGTTTCACCGAATTGTCTCTAAATAATACCCCCTCCCGTATCTTGATAAAACTTACCTTGTGTTCCAGCATATAAACTATTTTTATTAACGCTATTTTGATTTGTAAAATAGAAAAAAAGCACACATGTACACTTATGAGCATTGAAAGCAAATCTCATATGAAAAGTATAATTCGGAACTGCAAAATTACTATAAATAGCGCTCCCATTTGCAGTTTGCAACGCCCTCGGGATCGTTAATTAGATAGAGTACGACATGTCTTGCTTTCTATACTGTATTTCTCTTAGTGTTTCATATCTTGTTTTTTTTATTGTATCTGACTTAGAAATTTATGTTTGTCGTTTCTTGTTATATTTATCCTTGAGTGACATGCTTCTCTTTATGTTTTATACTTCCTAATGTTTGATATATTTCGCAGTGTTTTGTGAGTTGTGCATAACTTAGTGTTCACAGTGAATGGTTTCGAATTAGTTCAGTGTTTCAGACATAATGCTACTGAACATGTTTCACACTTTCAGCTGTGGATGCATAATAAATGTAACAGTATATCCCTTTATTGAGTTCAAAGAGCCGGAAAAAGCCCTCGTGGCGATGATTGTTTGTTTGTTTTTTGGAATTTCGCGCAAAGCTACACGAGGGCTATCTGCGCTAGCCGTTCCTAATTTTGTAGTGTAAGACTTGAGTGAAGGCAGCTAGTCATCACCGCCCACCGCCAACTCTTGGGCTACTCTTTTACCAACGAATAGTGGAATTGACAGTCACATTATAACGTCCCCGCGAATAAAAGGGCGAGCATGTTTGGTGCGACAGGGATTCGAACTCGCGATCCTCAGATTACGAGTCGAACGCCTTAACCCATCTGGCCATGCCGGGCCTCGTGACGATGAATACTATTGCCTGTCTTTCCTCACTTCTTGCCAGAAGTTAAAACACACGGACAATCATGCCTATGACTTACGAATGTCAATTTTGACCGTTTATTCCAAGTGCTCATAGCTTGGCATGGCCAAGCGTGTTAAGGCGTGCGACTCATAATCTGATGGTCGCGAGTTCGCATCCCCGTCGCGCCAAACATGCTCGCCCTTTCAGCCGTGGGGGTGTTATAATGTGACGGTCAATCCCACCATTCGTTGGTAAAAGAGTAGCCCAAGAGTTGATGGTGGGTGTTGATGACTAGCTGCCTTCCCTCTAGTCTTACACTGCTAAACAGGAATGGCTAGTGTTGCTAGCGATTTTGTAGCTTTGCGCGAAGTTCAAAGTAAACCAAATCAAGTGCTCATAAGGAGCCATTAAAATTGAAAGTTTCATCTCTAGTGTTTAATATGTTTCCTCTCACCTCGTGTCTTCTTTATCATTTTACATTTTTATGTTTAAATGTTCTTGCAAAATGCAATCATTAATTAATTTACCCCTGAATGGGTGAAATTGATACTATTTTCTTTCTATTAAAATAAAAACAGATAATGAAGTTATCTTTGTTAGTCTATTTATAACGTATGCAAACTTGGTTAGCTGTTCACAATTCGGTGAACGTTGAATATCCGATATAATATGTTTAGTCTTTTCAGGTGCTGTTCTGCCTACAAAATCTGCCTGGCCTCAACCACAACCCTAGCCATTAAAAGAACTTGAAAATTCATTTAATGGTAAAAGCCCTTGCATAGAACGAGTTCCAGCCATGAGCCCTGACGACAGTGTACCATGTTATATTGATGCACGTAGTAAAAAATGATTTATTTCCTCCTTCCTAAAGAATTCCATGTAATCTATCTGCTACACTTTCCTTGGTCAAATATATTTTTACCTCTTTTCTAGATTGTTGTTGGTTTTTAGTACTTATTTCAATGATGAATGTTTCCAGTATCTACGCGTCACCCACCGTGAAACTCAATCTAAAAGGACAGCATGCCCACCAACGATATAGCCTAATCTCGCTATTGCCAACTCTCTCTTCTTCTCTAATGTTTTTTCACTTTGCCCTCTAGTTCTTCAGACATGCGAAAATAAACAGAGGTTTCGACTGAGGTACATTAAAGAATGAGGTTGACACACACAGAGTGAACGACATGTAATACATGCTTTTATCAATTTCACATAATTGAATTTTTCATACCGTCAAAATAATTATCGTGGAAATTGTTGAAAATTTACAACCGGTAAAACCGTTACGAGCTCACTAGGAAGAAAGTTTCTAAGAACTATTTTCGTCAATTATTCCTTTCCATAATTTCACAAGAACGAGCGGTTTATTATTATACCATTAACCTAGTCTTAAAAAGGGTGCTTATTGTAATAATCTTAGAACAAAGCGATAAGAAATAAGACAAACTGAGGCTGTAATCTTGTTCATAATTTGAAGACATTTCAAATGTTTCTTTCTGAAAAGCATCTTACGCACAAGTGGATAAGCGTTGTGGTTAAAGATCCCCTGAAGCAGAGTGTAACTTCCTCTGACTAGGAAGGAAAACAGCCAATCAGCTGAGTCTGGTTCTTTGAACTGTTTAAAAGGACCAGCTTTTATATTTAGAACGCGTTCACAGCTGAAAGTGTATTGCGCATACAGCGACATCACGTCTCGAACCGTGGACCCTGCGATCAACAACCCAACATGATAGGCAGCCCCTTGTCCGTTTAAGAAAACATTGAAAACAATTCGGTGTAGAAGCTACATGTTTAAAGGACAACAAAATAAAATAATATTATTTTACTGTGGAAATTACAATAATTATTGTATTTATTGTAAACAGTTACTCCTCTTTGTTAATTTTGCACAAACCTTGTTTAGAACTGTGTTCTTAATTGTTCTTAATTTAGAAGTAATCAAACACCCATCACCCACCGCCAACTATTGAGCTACTCTAATCTAACAAATGGAAGATCCGTCACGTTATAATGTCTTACGACTAAAACGACAAAATTGTTGAGTAATAGGATTCCAACCTATAACCTTCAAGTTGCGAGCCGAGTGCCACCTAATCTCCAAGTCGTGCCAGGCCTCATACATCATTTTACTTCTGTTTTACAAAATTGAAATTGAAGAACGTAAACAGTTAAATTCAAATTAAACATCCAAAGAATTGTTGATGGATGTTTTTGAATAGCTGTATTTTTTCTACTGTTTTACTTTAATGTCAAGCCGGTTAGCACAGATTGTCCTTGTATATCTCTGAGCGAAATTAAACAAAGAATTGTTTGTTTGTTTTCGGAATTTCGCACAAAGCTACTCGAGGGCTATCTACGCTAGCCGTCCCTAATTTAGCAGTGTAAGACTAGAGGGAAGGCAGCTAGTCATCCTAGACCACTCACCGCCAACTCTTGGCCTACTCTTTTACCAACGAATAGTGGGATTGAGGATTGACGTCACATTATAACGCCCCCACGGCTGGGAGGGCGAGCATGTTTGGCGCGACGCGGGCGCGAACCCGCGACCCTCGGATTACGAGTCGCACGCCTTACGCGCTTGGCCATGCCAGGCTGTTAAACAAAGAAACAATCCACTATTTGTTTCATAAGCATACCTGAATTTTACGACAGTCATAGAAATACGCTTCCTTATATTATAACTACTATACGAATAAACTGTTGTTAATTAGTTGTTTGTGTTCCGTCACAATAGATAAGGTGAATGTAGTGTTCGTCACCCGCTGTTATTTAATAAATTGCCCCTAGTAGCACAGCGGTATGTCTGCGGATTCATGCTGCTAGAAACCGGGTTTCGATACTTGTGGTGGGCAGAGCACATTGTGTAGCTTTGTGCTTAATTTGAAACAAACAAAATATTCAATAAATTAAAATTCTACGAGAAATACAATGCGGAATACCAACTTTCTGGAAATAAAAATAATTTAAGCAATTGTAGGTAATACACCATCAAACAAGCCAGAATATAATGAGAAAGATTAATGAATTCTACACAGCGCAGACGCAGAGAATATAATAATATAATACGATGTCAAACAAATACTTGTATTACAATGCGATGACATCAGGAGGTCTGTAAGACCTGTATAAATAGTGACTATTTAATTCATTTTTTCTTTAAAAGTGAGTTTACCCACTTCTTCGCAGTTTCAAAATTCATAGTAAAAATAAACTACATAACCACGTGTTTCTATTTTGGAATATCACAGAAATAGCTTCAACCTATAGTCACGCCACTTTCACAAATAAGCTATTTGCCTTAATGATATTATATCTTACTCGTTTAATTACGTAATATAATGAAGTAGAGCTTTGGGGAATGAGCTGCCTCACCCAATCATGAGAGTGTAATCAATTAAGCCTAACAAAGTAACATTTTTGTTGAATTGGATGTCTTTGTTCAATCCTCTCATTTACTTTACAAAAAACATCATAGTGAAATAACAGCTTTACCAGTTGAAGTGTCAATGCGGCTAACTGACACATTTACACCATACAGTAACACTTTGGTTAACTGACAGGTTTACAACATACAGTAATGCTTTGGTTAACTGACATATTTACACCATACAGTAATACTGGTTAACTGACAGGTTTGCAACATACAGTAACACTATGGTTAACTGACAGGTTTACAACATACAGTAATGCTTTGGTTAACTGACATATTTACACCATACAGTAATACTGGTTAACTGACAGGTTTGCAACATACAGTAACACTTTGGTTAACTGACACATTTACACCATACAGTAACACTTTGATTAACTGACAGGTTTACAACATACAGTAACGCTTAGGTTAACTGACATATTTACACCATACAGTAACACTTTGGTTAACTGACAGGTTTACAACATACAGTAACGCTTTGGTTAACTGACATATTTACACCATACAGTAACGCTTTGGTTAACTGACATATTTACACCATACAGTAACACTTTGGTTAACTGACATATTTACACCATACAGTAACGCTTTGGTTAACTGACATATTTACACCATACAGTAACACTGGTTAACTGACAGGTTTGCAACATACAGTAACACTATGGTTAACTGACACATTTACATCATACAGTAACACTGGTTAACTGACACATTTACATCATACAGTAACACTTTGGTGAACTGACATATTTACACCATACAGTAATACTGGTTAACTGACACATTTACATCATACAGTAACACTTTGGTGAACTGACATATTTACACCATACAGTAATACTGGTTAACTGACACATTTACATCATACAGTAACACTTTGGTGAACTGACATATTTACACCATACAGTAATACTGGTTAACTGACACATTTACATCATACAGTAACACTTTGGTGAACTGACATATTTACAACTTGAATTCACTCACTTGAAACTGTTGTAGATCCAGCACCTGAAGAAGAAACTTGGACAAAATGTTGTGTTTTGCTTGAAATGTGTAAAAAATTAGCAAAAATTTTTATCTTTAGGAATAGTTAACTATTGATTATTTATCATAGTTGGAAGGTGGACATGGTTGAGATGTGATTAACTATTGATAAATATATCACGTATGATGAAACACAGAAAGCGAGCATTTCAAGAGTGACTTTACTTTCTATTTCTTTTCAGCAGGACGCGGCTTTATGGTTTACATGCCAGCACTTTAATTTGTGGTCACTTTATACAAAAGTGACAATCTTTTATGTTATTGGTCGAAAAAAAAACAGGCAAAGCCCATTTGGCACCAAACAATGCTGGGGTCAGGAAAACCCAATAGTCTATAAACCTGCACGTTTGGGCCACGTGCACAAAAGGTGTCGTACAATGTGGATATTCCACTTTCAGCCCATATGTAGTTCTTTACCAGTAGTGTGTCTTGGTTAAAAAACTTTTGATAACAAAACATCTGGAGTGATTTTTCAGTAAACTAAGGTTTTATACTGGTAAACACCTACCATTTAACTTCGACTGTATTCTTTTTTTCTTTAATTGCAAATTCGGCGTTTCGCTTTACAGCTTATACAGTAGCGTTTCACTACGACACAAACCGTAACTGTCCGTATAGAACATATTGTTTTTCCGTCCAGTCCTCTATGATGAATACTTTCTATCTTTGTAATCAGTATTTCACAAACAGAAGCCCTGACGAAACTCTCCTTGTGACTTAACAATTTAAAACAAACACAATAAACCCACAAACTCAAGAAAACTACCTAAAAATGGTTTCCCATATTCTGCTTCTACAAGGTTTCACTTGCAAATTAAGAATGATTTGGTAAAACCGGAGGCGTCTATAAGCCTTTCAAATCTTGTCTTCCTGCTCCGAAACAATATTTCGTTCATTATCAAAATTCTACATCACATAAACAAAATTATTCAATAATAAACACTTAGTGTTACCATTTGAAAAGGCGATAAGTGACAAAACAATGAATCTAACCAGTCATATAAAAATTGCACTGGGCTGCTATCATATCCAGCCCAACTGATGACATCTGATCTCTTAAACATCAACAGGAGATAGAAAAGACAATAAAATGCTATTTTCATGAGCCACTGATTTGAAATTCGTGCTGAACTAACTGAGAAATGTTTAAAGCAAAAACATCTGCTCTCTAGTGCGTTTTTCATCACTAAGTAATAAATTCTAATGATTTGTAGCGCACAAACACATGACATAACAAAAAAAAAACACTGTGAAAGACGGATAATCAGTTTAAACACAAAGATAAGTATTCACAACTTAATTGGTTTGAAGTGCATTCGTGTTATATAGAATGGAAATCTAAAAGACGATATTTCATTGCACATCGTTTGCAGATTCAATTTATCAAGGACCAGGAAGGTGAGGAAGACACATTAATATGTCATTATTGAATGATCACGTTGTCTTTCAAATTTCTTAGGATAAAACCAACTACGATGTAGGGAACTAAACGTTTGTTTCATCTAGAAAGTGTCTTAAAGTGTATAAGTTTCATTTCAGTTTGAAGCTGTTAGATACTGATACAGATAGAAAAACAGAGAAAAGTATTGCAATAAATACATTTTCTGCGGATGAAATCAGGTCTAAAACATACTTTAAATCATCATTTTGACAAGGTTATTAAAAATTATGTTTATGTACATGAATCTTTTTTCTCGTCAGCACTTTATTTTTACAGAGCACATACTTTGTACGAGCGATTTACATACAGTAATACAGTGATATGTTGCCAAAGTTTTAAGCCGTGATACTATGAATGAGATATTATTCATCATTATATTAGTTTCCTGGATAAATCCTAGCCATTTGACAGCGTATGCTGTCGTTGGTAAGAGTGAACGGAGGGTATAAAGTGTCGTTTCGAATAAATATATTCCTACACCGACTTAACTTAGTTCAACAGTGTATAGATCCAAAGGATGTAACATCGTGAAGACAAAAGTTTTTAGCGATCTTAAAAAAAGTGAGATTTACGACAACAATGAACTTCAAAATCGCATCTCAAGTCGATGAAAAGTTACACCCACATCTGAATATTACAACTACTAAAAATAACTATGTATATAAATATGTTTATATATAGCCTTTTCAATGAAGCTCAGTATATTTCGGGACCCCAAACAAGGTAATACGCAACGGTTTGAAACTGATGAAGGCTCAGAAGTTCACACACTTACAACAGCTAAGGTCATTAGAAAGCTAGCCAAATAAATTACAATACTTAAATATGATTATTGTATAGACATATAACCAAACCTTGTGCCCATTTGTAATTTACCACTGTATAAATTTGTAAACTGACTTTTCACACAGCTGTAATTTACCACTGTATAAATTTGTAAACTGACTTTTCACACAGCTGTAATTTACCACTGTATAAATTTGTAAACTGACTTTTCACACAGCTGTAATTTACCACTGTATAAATTTGTAAACTGACTTTTCACACAGCTGTAATTTACCACTGTATAAACTTGTAAACTGACCTTTCCCACAGTTGCAATTTACTTGTAAGCTGGCCTCATAAACATTTGTAGTTTACCACTGTATAAATTTGTAAACTGACTTTTCACACAGCTGTAATTTACCACTGTATAAACTTGTAAGCTGACTTTTCACACAGTTGCAATCTATCACTGTGTAAACTTGTAATCAGATCTTACACACTTTCGTAGTCCATCACAGCATATTCTTATAATCTGATCTTATAAACATTTGTAATACACCACTGCGTAATCTTATAATATGATCTTATAAACAGTCACTAGCTTTATTACCTTTACTTATTCAGTTTAGCCACACACTTTTCTTAGATCCAAGATGCTAATGTTCTAAAATATAAATGAATTACATAATTTTGACGTATAATAGATTTAGATTCGGTCAGTAGTCTGTCTCATCGCTTAGAAATATTATTCTGTTTTATTCACCGTAATGACGAGTTGCGCAGTCTCTAAAAACATGTGATCTGCATTTATTTCGTCTTATTCTTTTAGTGACAGGAATTTCTAGTCCAAAAGAACATTCTCGTGTATTAGGTGTTGTTTGCTCTTATATTGTGTGCATGCGAAAAGTCCTCCTAATTTAAAGGAAATGTGTATCCTTGAGGTTTCAGGTTCTAGTTCCCACTGAAACAACATCTTGCAGTTTGTCTCACTACAGATATAAATTTTATCCTTAGAATTAACGTAAAAAACGCTGATTTCCACATTTTATTTTAAAAAAGCTACATTTCTTACGTCAATGGCTGAATGTGACGTTGAGAATAACTGTTGGACTGATTGATCAACAGAAGTTTTAAGGTTCAGCTGCAAAATACCGCTGAAATCATTCAGTTGTATGAGCGTTATAAATGTGACTGTTATCCTTCTTTTTTGTTGAAATTAGCAGCATAATAAGTGTCGAGTATTGTTCGTCCTCTGGTCAGCAGTTCTAAATTAAAGATAGCCATGCTTGGCCCTCGGAATCTTCTCTCTCACCTGGCTGTTTGGGCCATTTCCGTTAAAAAGAACATTTCATTGTTAATTTGCCCAAAATCTGAGATTTTTTATTTTATATAATCTGTATAAAAATCTCGAAATGCAGTCTAGCGATTCTGGAATTTAGCCCCAAATTTGTTTGAGCAAATTGTCTTAAA
Organism: Tachypleus tridentatus; assembly: GCF_004210375.1. Lineage (NCBI taxonomy): Eukaryota > Metazoa > Arthropoda > Merostomata > Xiphosura > Limulidae > Tachypleus > Tachypleus tridentatus. The sequence continues at coordinate 28,616,968 of NC_134836.1, forward strand.
TTTTGTAATTTCAATTTGAAGCTGTTAGATACTGATACAGATAGAAAAACAGAGAAAAGTATTGCAATAAATACATTTTCTGTGGATGAACTCAGGTCTAAAACATACTTTAAATCATACATTATTGCTCGAAGACTTATGGCAATTCTACTAGTTCAGTGATCGTATTTTAATTTCATATGAGTAAATTAATAAAATTAATTTTGCTATCTAATTTAAATAATGCTCGTTTGTTTGTTTGAATTTCGCGCAAAGCCACTCGAGGGCTATCTATGCTAGCCATCCCTAATTTAGCAGTGTAAGACTAAAGGGAAGGCAGCTAGTCATCACTACCCACCGCCAACTGTTGTGCTACTCTTTTACCAGCGAATAGTGGGATTGATCGTCACATTATAACGCTCCCATAGCTGAAAGGGCGAGCATATTTGGTTGAAGGGGATTCGAATCCACGACCCTCAGATTACGAGTCGAACGCCTTAACCCACCTGGCCATGCCGGGACAAATAATGTTTGTATATCTTTGTAAACATTGTTTGATTCTTGTTTGTACATGTCTGCTCATTACTGGCGAATCATTGTAATGATTGTCATCAAATCTAGTTTGTGTTCTTATGATCTTTCTAGGACTTACATAAGATAAAGCATTCGGATATGAACCTCACAATTCCCCCCCCCGTGACCTCTTTGTTTTCTCCGTGCGTTGAAGAAGGACGTCAGTTAGTACCTATAATTGGTGCTACAAGTTGTGGTAAGAAGCTTACTGAAGTTATTTCGATGAAATTGAAAAGGATCGCAAAAATATTGAGTTTAAGTAAGTAAATAATCGAATGAACGGTTCGAGTTCAGCAGCCACTTCAACCGCGCCGACTTCGTGTCACTAACAAGGGCTCATGTGAACGAGGATGTAAGTAGGAAAATACACAAAGGCGATTTCAAATGAAATTGATATTTAGTGTGGCGCGTGACATCATTACACTATGTAACACAAATTTCGTTCCTGGATAGTATGTGTTATTTCCTAAATGCTTACATTGTAAAAGTACAGAAAATGGCCATTATTCCCTTCAAACTTTGCTTTTGTGACCTGGATAACGAAATTTAGAAATTAGCCTTTCTATGTAAAAACGGACAAATTTGCACATTTTCATTTACGTAATGTCTTAATAAAACAACATATGACCCAAGAATTACATATATTTATACTAAAGTTATATAAAAATGTTTAGAAGTGAGTTGGGTTTTTTGAGATTCACGACTGTAATGTAAATCAATTTCACGTATCAGTCCCCAAACATAGTCTCCCATAATGTTTTCGTTATACGCTCCCAGGTCAAAAAAGCAAAGTTTGAAGAGAAAAATAGGTCTTTACCATTTACTTTAGGCATAAGCAATTGGGAAATAACACTTTCTGCCCAGGAACAAGAAAAAGTAGAAATTGTTACATTGTCTAATCTTGTTGAGCTTCGACTAAATATAATGGAATCAGTAGCTAATGTCCCCATAAATTACATTATATTTAGGTACGACATTCTCTTTACAGTTTTTTTATATTTCATTACATTTCTTCCGACTTGAAGAACAATCGTTTTGTCATAACTCCTTGTCTTAGTTACCAAATATTTATAGTGGTTTTGTCATTTCCTGTTAATATTGACAAATCTTTGTAGTATTTTGATCATTTCTGGTCAAAGTTAATATATATTCACAATGATTTCGTCATTTCTCGTCAAAGTTAATATATATTCACAACGGTTTTGTCATTTCTCGTCAAAGTTAATATATATTCACAATGGTTTCGTCATTTCTAATTAGGGTTAACAAGTATTTACACTTGTTTTCTGATTTCTGGTCAGTGTAATAAATTTATGTAGTAGCTTCGTCATGTATAGCCAGAGCTAATGCATATTTTTGTCTCGTGATATCTCGGGGTAAAAGAAAACATACAGTAATATGCTAAGTGTTAAAACATCTTTTTATTGATTTTGTGTTATTCAGTACTCAGAAGAAGAAAGAACAACAAAACACGAAATATTTCCACTCGTTTGTGTTATTAGGTCATTTTGTGTCTGTATTGTGTTAAAGTACCCGGATCTTTCATTATGTTTAAGCGTTTCAACGAGAACAGTTTCCTGTTTTACGGAACTCACCCTGAACTATCTTCCTTCCATATTAGAAGAGAACATCATTTCCAATCTTGTACGTACGTTTAAATTACGATGGGAAGATACTCTATTTGTTTAGGCAGCCCACCTCCTGTATTAGTTATCTTTATTAGACGTAATTTAGAAACTAATCGATCAGCGCGACCTCTTTCATGCTCATGACGATGGGAGTTAATGATATAAAACGTTAGAATCCTGTGGTCAAACAAAGACCCACACCCTAATAAGCAGCTAACTAATGCCACCAGTCTGAGTTAGATCATTTCTATAACGTGCTCACGTGACTGCGTTGGCTTTCTCTTTCGTTTATCGCTTGTAGGAACTTAATGAAATGTCTCATTAGTCTACATACAAAATTAGCTCTTAAAGTATTTTTTTCAGTAGTTTTAGTCGCAGAACCAGAGAGGATTGTTTCTTCTATACGCCTTGGCTTTGGGGTTAAAATATGAATAAGCGTTATCAAGTTCTTCGATCTATTGACGTGACTTTCGAAAATCTTAGAAATAAAAATGAATGATGTGTTATTAACGCTTTGGTCTACCTTACTGAATTTCGCGCGTACTCTTCTAGCCATCCCTAATATATATCACAATAACACTCAGTTTTGTCTGTCCTGAAAATGCTTGCGCACCTTAATATTTAAATGCGCATGCGCGCGCACTTCATTTCAAAAGCCGGATCTTAATA